>NC_056729.1:1555863360-1556163360 GCF_019279795.1 Protopterus annectens | reverse complement strand
TGATATGTGGACAGATGTCATTTGTGAATGCCTGATGTCTGGTTTACAGATCTCAACACAGGTGGGAGGATGGCATAATGGTTAATGTGTTTACCTGGCAAACACAAGGTGCAGAGTTTGATTCTCATGTGGGGTAACTGGCTAGGCTTTACATGGCTCACAAGGGCAATTAGCCTAGTACTAACTAACATATGAACTAACTAACATATATGCATGACCAATCCAATACTCACCAAATGATAAAAAGTTCCAGGATGCACGAAAAATACTAGTAACCAAAAGTAATGCACCCAGTAGCCATCAAGGAAAACTTCACTTTATTTGAATCAAGCACCAGCAAAATCCATTAGTTGTTAAGCGCTTTCATCATAGACAATGACTTCATCAGAACAAGGATAATTCACATGCTTGAAGAGGTCTATATATACCTAATATTCTGCAGTAATCCAAGTCCAAGGTTAGATAGCAGTGACAACACTGCGCAACAGACAAACGAAACTCATACACTAGCCTACACCTCACAGGAGCACTCCTGAGAGGTGTAGGCTAGTGTATGAGTTTCGTTTGCAGCAGCACACAGACAGGCATTGTGAAGCAGGTCAGAACAATGATGCCAATCCTGCTCATAACTGCAGTTATGCAGTCTGACATCCTTGATCCTGTGGACTAGGTCATTCCACAGGGTGGTCTACTCCTGCTGCTCGTGGGCAGCCTGGCCAAACAGGACAAGGTAGTGCTGGATGAGATAGTTCAACACTATGTCATTTTCAGCTGCTGAATAAGCAGGGAGGCGTTCATGTGACATCTTGCCTGAAAGACATAAAGATAGAAACAGGTCTGAGCAACTCATACAGCAAGGTTACCATAGTTCTTAATACACATCTCTGTCACCCCCCATCATATCAGTGACAACAAACTGTACACACAACTCAATAGGTATGACTACACCTTACCTACCAGTGGGACATATATTGTATTGTACCACACTTTGTACTATGTGTGTAGCCATGTTCCCAGTGTGGACAATATCATTGCTGGCCTGTTACAGACTATTTGCCTGCATGCCATTGTCAGGGCCACTATGGTTCCATATATGCCTGTGGAATGCTTGCTATGTGATTGCTGCACATCTGATATTTTGTGTTATTGGGGATATATATGCATGCTGTTGGACATGTTCCAGGATTGTGTAGACTATTACTACCCACATATGTTCTATAACAGTGACACAATAGCATGTTTAGGGAATATTTGCCAGCAGAGCCACCTCTCCAAACTCATCTGGCCATGTTACCAGGCCACATCACATGTGGGATCCACCCTGGGGCCTCCTCATGTACTAGTCCAGCACTACCTTCAGGTGGAACCATGTGATACTCCCCCCCCCAGGGGCACACACAGACATGATCCTCTCCCCCAAGGTCAGGTCCAGGGTCTGTTCCATAGCGAGCTCCACAGACACATGTGGGATGTGCTACATCACCTTGAGGCACCCAGTATACATTCACAGGGTTCACGTGCTTCTCCTTCTCAGCCTCCAGGCCAGGCACCTTCAGGGACATCGACTGCTGTTGTGAGTAGCAATGGGTGGGAGGCTTGTTCCCATTCTTTCCATATTGGTGCCTGTGGGGCTTCCACATAGCAGACCACACGCACCATCCAGAGTGTTTACCCACCACATGTGTCATATACCACCTCTGTAGGCTGTTCTCTATATCTATCAACCCAGACCACCTCCACTAATATACCATACCTGCCATACTTCCCCATATTCCAATTCCCTACTTCACAGACAAGGGCAATGTGGTCCCAATAAGGGGTTCACATGTGACATACCCGTCCATGTTGCACACACTTAAAGCTGTATATATCTGTGTGTATTGCTATGCGTGCTGTTCCCTCGCACATAGCATGCAGCACTGTGATGGCAATATAGGTTCATAGGTTCATAGGTTCATAGGTTGGTACTAGGCTATCAGCCCTAGGGCCTATACAAGCCTAGCCATAACAATTCCCTGGCTATTTCTTCCCACATTATTTACTTTCCTGGACCCCTGTCTAGCAGGGTGACTGACGTGATTCCTGGGGTCAATTTCCTTTCTCCCATCCAATCATCAAGGTTCCTCTTGAAGAGGTCCAAAGAGGCACTCTGCCTGACATGTATGGGCAATCTATTCCAGAGTCTGGGGAGTCTCTGGGTCAGGAACCTATCCCTCCAGCATGTTTTGTTTATTGTGATGACAAGATTTAGATCCCTGGAGCGTGTAGCTCTGAGGGATTGGGATTTCTTTAAGTGTAGCATGTCCAACAGCTCTGGGTTTGACATGGCCTTGTATGTTAAGCAGAGATCGCCTCTGAGTAGACGATATGCACAGAGTATAGCTGGAGTTTTTAAGGCGGTCAGCGTGGGGCATCTGCTTTAGGCCTGTGATTCTTTTAGTGAGGTATTTCTGAGGCCTTTCCAGTTGTTGCAGATGTCTTGAGAGGTACATACCAAATGGGCGTTGTATTCTATAATGGGTCTAATGAGGGATGAGTACAGTGGGACAATGACCTCCTTTTTCTGGATGAAAAGCCCTTCGTGATGAGGTGTGCCACATAGAAGGATTTCCTGACTGTTGTGGCGATGTGGTTATCGAAGGTGAGACCACTGTCCACCTGTGTCCCTAAGTCTCTTATCACACTTTCTGTGTTTAGTGTACTGCCACCTATATGGTAATTCATGGATACATGTTTTTCCCAAAGGGATAACAATACATTTCTTGGCATTGAGCTTGAGCCCATGGCTCTGGCACCAAGCATCTGTTTCTGTAAGGCCCTTTTGTAGAGTATCCACATCATTTGGGGATTCAATAATGGCTCCCAGTTTGCAGTCATCTGCAAACTTTGTTAGCCAGAGTCCCTTAGTGTTGACCTGTACTTCAGAGAAGTAGATGCCAAACAAGAGCGGCCCCAGGACTGAACCCTGAGGTACTCCACTTGTCACTTGTCTGGAGCTGGATTTGGAGTCGGCTACTTTTACAGTGTGGGTTCTATCAGTAAGCCATTTAGCAACCCATTGGGTGACATAGGGATTAATGCCCAACTTAGTAAGTTTATCTATGATTCCAGAGTGGGGATGGTGTCAAAGGCCTTGGCAAGGTCTAGATAGGCTGTGTGGACCACCTTACCCTTGTCCATGGCTCTGGAGACTGATTGAAAGAAGTCAATCAGGTTCAGGAGACAAGATCGCCCTTCACAAACCCAAACTGGGTGGGGTCCAGTGTTTGAAGGTTGCCAATGTCTTTGTTTATAAGTTCCATGATAATACGCTCCATGGCCTTGCAGATAAGGCTTGTCAGACTGATGGGACGGTAGTTTCCGGGATCCAAGGTGGATCCCCTTGTGCTTTGGGCTAACTGTAGCTCCGCGCCACTCAGCGGGCACGAAACCTGAGGTGAGGCTATGATTAAACATGACACTTCCGTGAGGTGCCAGTTCACATTGTACTTCATGTAGTACACAGCCGGGATGTCATCTGGTCCCATGGATGCTGTATTCTTGGCTTTAGAGAGTGCGTTTTGTACCTGTGTGGCCGTTATTACTGGAATTTGGCAATCTTCCGGTATTGAGATGGGCCATTTAGGGGATGAGAGGGGGGTGAAGTTGGCACTGAATCGATCTGCCAGGATATTGGCAATATCCTTTGGATCAGTATATTTAATGCCATTCTGTTTTAGCTCAGAGCAGATCTGAGCATTGCCATTTAGATTCTTGACATAGTTATAGTATGCTTTGTGGTTGTCTTTGGAATCTTTGGCAATTTTATTTTCGTAACTAGCTTTGGAGGATTTTATGAGGCATCTCAGTTTCTTACTGAGGCTAGTAAGGGAGTTTTTTGCATCCTGGGATTTTCCTCTTTTCTGCAAAAGTTTCTTCCTTTTGTTGTAAAGTTTGTTTATGGCAGGGGACCACCAGATTGGCTTCCTTTTTTTGGATGAGAGCATTTGGTTCTATTTGGGATGGCTCGATTCATGCATGAGTGGATGTGCTCGTACAGTGCCTTAGTGTAGGATTCAGCAGTTGAACTTTCAGTTCCGTCTGCATGGGTGTTATGAAGTTTGTCACTTCTGACTTGAGTAGCATGAAGTTGGCTTTGGAGAAGTTTTTATGGTGGTTTCTTTACTGGGGGTGGGGTGGGGTGGGATGTGGATGTTAAGGGTGATTAGCTTATGGTCAGACCTGACTAACGAGGGGTGACCATAGGTATGGAGCATTGATTTCCCATGTTGGTAATGACCAGGTCTAGGATATTGGAGCCCCTGGTGGGACTATGGATTAGTTGATCCAGGGCATTGGAATTTATGAATTCCAAGAACCGTTAGCAAAGGTGTTGGGACATGAGTAGTTTTCCCAGTTAATGGCAGGGTAGTTAAAATCACCCAGTATTAGGGTGTTTGGTTCTATCTTAATATTTTCCAGTATGTTTAGAAAGGTGTAGTGAGAATCTTGGGGTATGGTGGGGATCTGTAGCAAGCTACAATTTGGATTGCAGTCTTACCTAGTGTTAGTTGCACTTGGAGAATTTCAGACACATTGTGTTGGCCAACTAGCCTGGTGGTGTGAATATCCTTGGTGAATATTGACACTCCTCCACCTTTAGTGTTTCGGTCCTGGTTTGGTGGCCGAAAAGTGTGGTAAGAGTTGTAACCTGGTATTGCAGGGGTGCTCTCTGGAGCCTTGAACCAGGTCTCAGTTACTGCACAGATATCGATGTTCTCCATTTTAGGAGTGCCTCGAGAGTGCATTTTGAGGTTTAGACTTCTAGCATTGAGTAGCATTACCTTCAGATTTTGCATGCTTGTACCTGTTACGGTGGTGGTTTTGTCCTTTGAAGTTTGCCTATAAAAGGCACTATAGGGGTGGCAAGAGCCTTAGCCAGTAACCTGAATCCCAGGGGCGACAGGTGCAGACCATCTCTGGCAAAGCATCGTGGTCTGTCAATCATGTCATCCCAGGCAGACAGATACTGGATCCCCTTTGAATGACACCATAAGCTTAGCCAATTGTTGAAGTCAATCATTTTATCCTTATATTGTGGTATCATTCTGGGCGAAGGCAGGATGCTACTCAGTGCTTGGGTCATACCTGCCTGGGCCACATGATCCGAGAGCTCTTCCATGTCTCTTTTCATGTAGTCCAGGGAGGTACGTCTCAAGTCATACACTTCAACATGGACAATGACAGAGTCATATTTGTACTTGTTGTGGAGTGACTTGAGTGCATGCGTTATGTGGCGGATCCTGGCACCCGACAGGCAGCTGACTGTAATTTTCTCCTTATTCAACCTGGTGAGAGGGACATCAGTGTGCTGGACTATAGAGTCACCTATGACTAAAGTGTTAGGTACATTGTCTTGCCTTAGGGGCTGTTGCTGGGTGGCACACTGGTGTTGTGAACTATGTGACACATTGGTTGTGATTGGTGTTTGTTTGCTTCAGCTTCAGAGGTCTTTGTTGCTTGGGCAGGTTACAGTTAAGGGCCTCTGCATATGGATTTAGTGTTGCTATATGTGGGTGTTGGTGGTGCGGGTTTAGAAGGGCTATGTGTTGCTTGAGATGTAGTGTGGGTGTTAACCTTCTCCTCTTGACTGTTTAGCACAATCTTGGGTGGAGAGAGCTTTGCTTCCATTTTGGCTATGTAAGTGCATCTCTCACAGGTTGTAGTGTTAGGTGGTAGGAGGAGAGGGTTGTCTGTGTACATGAGGCAATTGCTGCATTGCCCCAGTATGCCCAGATTCACCAGGTGGACAGGAGAAATCACCGAAGCTGACCCTTGGACATGCTTGGTTTGGGGCTTTTTTTTTTCTTTGTAAAGTATAGGAGCTGTTTCCTTAGCAAGGTACTTTGCAATTATAGGCTGTTTAGTGCCTACTATTAATTTCTCCTTGTTAACAAGGAGAGTCCAGTGTTTGTATGAGTTTAAGGCTTCCTAGGGCTTTCCAGCAGGTATTAGAGAAAGTGCTAGTCACAGGGATGCTTAAAGGTAAGATTGAAAAGAATGCACTCTGCAGTGTGCACTAGAGAAGTTAGATGTGAAAGTAGGTAACTTGAGTTTTACCTGTTTAAAAAGTTAAGGTTTAGTGGAGAGTTATTATTTTTAAAACAGCAAGATGGATTGAAAGGGGTGGTCACTTTTGTATTTTGGTACTATGAAATACTGGGGACATGTATTTACATACATATATGTGTGTGCGTGTTTGTATATATGTAGACCTGTGCATATAGATATATATCTATATATGTGTAGATATATATATGATGTTGTATATATGTGTTTATATATATGTCTACATATGGGTATCTGTATATCTGTGGATATACATGTATATATATATATATATATATATATGTACACATATACATACCTATATATGGGGTACATTCAGACATCAGGTCCACAATCTCAGAACTCCTTCCTGCACAGCTGCACTGTTCTGCCTTGCTACAACACATACAGGTGCCACATATAGACACAGCTTAACATTAGGGGGGTATATATATATATATATATATATATATATATATATATATATATATATATATATATATATATATATGTATGTATAGCCAGATTGCAGTTAACCCTATTACACACCTATGGCATTTCAGCATGCTACAATACATGTTAACCTGAGTGTCCTGCAAGTGGTGGGCTGTGGAACCCACATGTCCATCATTATGGCATTACTTCCACCACCAGCTATTGGCCAGAGTAATATTCATCCCTTCCATTACATACCACACACTATATTGGCATACATCTTGTCAGTCAGTGCTGCTCTACACAGTTGAGTATGGGCCACTACGCACAGGGACAGACTCTAATGTCCATAGCAGTTGTTCAGCTGAAGATCATTACAACAGCAACACCCGATGGCACATGTATATCATTTCACATCATCTACCCCAGTATTATGGGCCCGGTACTACAGTCAATTACATGCATATATTCTTCATACACCTGTTGTGGGTATGAGGTCTGTTGTGGATAATATCCTTGTAGTTGGTAATTTTTTTTCACTCTTTACCCTGCTTCCTTTGTTGTATTTTCTGGTGTTGTTGCAGTTCAGGAGCTGTTGAATGTTTTTGGTTTGTTTTCTCTTTCACTTTATTTCTCTCCATCTCTCTCTCTCTCTCTCTCTCTCTCTCTCTCTCTCAAGTAAATGGATTGAGCTGCCTGTAATAGATTGCAGCATGGCTTTTGTGGGTGATGCACACAATCAGGTGATGGCATCTGCACCAATCACTGTCCTCCACTTGCTACCTGCATGCAGCCAGCTGTGTAGTACTTCCAATTATCCTGTCATAGCAACCCACTACTATAAATCCCTACATCATATGGGCGTGGTCCCTTTACCTTTCTTGTATGGTGGACATCCTTCCTGTGTGTGGGCAGCAGTGTTACAGACAACGGGTAGCAATACCTCTTACAAGAGGACTTGCACACTCAGGCCAGCTACATATTTGTATGAGGTTCCAGAACTACAGACAGAGTGTGAGTAGTGTTTTTGTATGCATTGTATAACACCAGTGTTACAAGGTTTGTGTGTACATACTAGTTTAACACAGGCTGCAGTCTGTCTGCATAGCTCTCAACTGTGTGCCTATCCACTTGATGGCCAGAGGTGTGCATGTTATGTTTTACCTGTCCACCACACAGGTCTTGTGTCAGATATATCACTGGCTGTGTGTGTGTGTTGAGTGCTATCAGTACATGGCTACATCCATTTGTGTTTCTGACTTCATATTCCTGACTAAGGGCATGTTGCAGACTATCCTGTAACACCAGCGACTTGCTTAGTGTATGACAGCACTATTTCACATATGGGCCTGTGTTCCAGCCTCTGTCCTCCACCTACATACCAGGCTTTGTCCATATGACATGCTGTCAGGGGTGATTATGTAGTGGCCTGTGAGTATGTCATGCTGCCATTCCTGCCATCATTCCACTGCTGTTGTGGCCCCCACACATATTGTGGGGTTGGGTCCATATATGTGTGGGCTTCATCAGCACAATACATGTGTGCCCTTATGCAGTCCAGAGGCCAGTGTATGTAACAGTGGTATATGGCCTTGTATGTCAGTCTATGGGGGGGGGGGTTGCACCATAACTAACCTAGGCTGTTACAACATGTGGGGGTATCAGGGGTAAGCTGCCTTAAAGTATCTGGATGTAGATTACCATATAATTCACCTTGGGTAAATGCAGGCCTACTACTTCCTGCCATACAGACTGTTCTGTTTGTCAATGTGATTGTGATGGTTTCATTTATGCCTTGTTATGTCACAGATGCATCCCATTGAGTCAACTGAGGTCTCTGCCCCCTAGGGATTGTGTACAGAGTGTAGATAGAGGCTGCTGGACTATACATCTGCATTACTTACTGTTGATTGATTGTTATCCTGTGGCCCAGTCTGTCTTTACTGTTGTGGTACTTGAGGGCCTTGGCCTGGACAGCAACATATGTAATTCTTTCCAGACTACTGTATTAATTTATCTGTCTGATAGTTGCATTAATCTGTTTATATGTATTTCAGAGTCTAAACAGCTATATTACATGGCATATACAACTGTAATGGTACACAAATAAAGCTTTCTCATATATGCAAACCTGTGTGTGGTTTTATATCCTTTGACCTCTCTGTGGGTACATGTTGCAGGCAACAATTGTCATTTGTATGGGTGACTCATACAGTGTCCAGTTGGTAAGGTGGCAACTGTAGGCATACTGGCTCTGCCGTATGGTGTGCACCCTCTACATATGTATCTTCCTATACATATCTCTGTGTATGTATGTTCATAGGTTCATAGGTTGGTACTAGGCTATCTGCCCTAGGGCCTATGCAAGCCTAGCCATAACAATTCCCTGGATATTTCTTCCCACAATATTTACTTCTCTGGATCCCTGTCTAGTAGGGCGACTGACATGATCCCCGGGGTGAATTTCCTATCTCCCGTACAGTCATCAAGGTTCCTTTTGAAGAGGGCCAATGAGGCACTCTGCTTGACATGTATGGGCAGTCTTTTCCAGAGTATGGGGAGTCTCTGGGTCAGGAAACCATCCCTCCAGCATGTTTTGTTCATTGTGATGACAAGGTTTAGATCCCTGGAGCATGTGGCTCTGAGGGATTGGGATTTCTTTAAGTGGAGCATGTCCAACAGCTCAGGGTTTGAGATGGCCTTGTATGTTAAGCAGAGATCGCCTCTGAGAAGACGATATGCCACAGAGTATAGCTGGAGTTTTTTTAGACGATCAGCATATGGTATCTGCTTTAGGCCTGTGATACCTTTACTGAGGTATTTCTGTGGCCTTTCCAGCTGTTGCAGTTGTCTTGTGAGGTACATACCAAATGGGGCATTATACTCTATAATGAGTCTAATGAGGGATGAGTACAGTGGGACAATGGCCTCCTTTTTTCTGGATGAAAAGCCCTTAGTGATGAGGTCTGCCACAGAGTAGGATTTCCTGACTGTTGTGGCGATGTGGTTATCGAAAGTGAGACCACTGTCCACCTGTGTCCCTAAGTCTCTCATCACACTTTCGATGTTTAGTGTCCTTCCACCTATGTGGTAATTCATGGATACATGTTTTTTTCCAAAGGGGATAACTATACATTTCTTGGCATTAAGCTTGAGCCCATGGCTCTGGCACCAGGCATCTGTTTCTGTAAGACCCTTTTGTAGAATATCCACATCATTTGGGGATTCAATAATGGCTCCCAGTTTGCAGTCATCTGCAACTTTGTTAGCCAGAATCCCTTAGTGTTGGCCTGTACTTCAGAGAAGTAGATGTCAAACAAGAGTGGTCCCAGGACTGAACCCTGGGGTACTCCACTTGTCACTTGTCTGGAGGTGGATTTGGAGTTGGCTACTTTTACAGTCTGGGTTCTGTCAGTAAGCAAGTTGGCAACCCATCGAGTGACATAGGGATTTATGCCCAGCTTAGTAAGTTTATCTATGATTCCAGAGTGGGGGATGGTGTCGAAGGCCTTGGCGAGGTCCAGATAGGCTGTGTGGACCACCTTATTCTCGTCCACAGCTCTGGAGACTGATTCGAAGAAGTCAATCAGATTCAGGAGACAAGATCGGCCCTTCACAAACCCAAACTGGGTGGGGTCCAGTGTTTGAAGGTTGCCAAGGTCTTTGTTTATAAGTTCCATGATAATGCGTTCCATGCCCTTGCAGATCAGGCTTGTCAGACTGATGGGACGGTAGTTCCCGGGATCCAAGGCGGATCCTCCCTTGTGGAGCGGGATAACTGTAGCTGTGCACCACTCAGTGGGCAGGAAGCCTGAGGTGAGGCTATGATTAAACAAGACACTTAGGTATATATATTTATGTATGTATCTGCATATAAGTGTCTGTCTATATGTATCTTAGGAATGTTTATTGCTTCTGCATTGTACATTCCCTATGATAGCCAGACTGTACTGCATGATGTGTTATTGATACCAGCCTGACATCATACAGGTGGGATGGATTGCTGTTAACATCTTGTGCCCATGTTGTGTCAGGTCCTGGTTATGGGATTTGCAACAGTTGGTATTGTATTGCAGGGCAGACCTGTTTGGCTGTGTGGGGGGGGAATATCAATACGTACAAGATGTATGTTGCTTGGGACCCCTCACCTCCATTAACGGTGCATGTGGTCATATATGTATTCGTTATGCTTTCTTTTATATCTATAGATATATATCTGTATTTTCATATATATATATATATATATATATATATATGCTTACATATATATATTGGTGTATGTGTATTTATATATATATATATATATATATATATATATATATGTAGACATATATCTATGGATGTATGCATATGTATATATATATATATATATATATATATATATATATATATATATATATATATCTATATATATATATATATATATATATATATATGTATGTATATATACATATATATATATATATATGTTCATAGGTTCATAGGTCAGTATTAGGCTATAGGCCCAAGGACCTACGTAAGCCTAGCCAACAAGGTTCCCTGGCGTACGCCACCCAAGAAAGTTATTTTCCTGTGCCATTGTCGAGCAGAGACACAGAAGTGATCCCTGGGGTGTATTTCCTATTTCCCATCCACTCATCAAGATTTTTCTTGAAGAGTGCTAATGAAGAACTTTGCTTGACATAGATGGGTAGCCTGTTCCAGAGTATGGGAAGTCTCTGGGACAGGAATCTATCCCTCCAGCATGTCCTGTTTATTCTGGTGACAAGGTTTAGGTCCCTAGAGCGTGAAGCTCAGAGGGATTGGGATTTCTTTAGGTGTAGCATGTCCAACAGCTCTGGGTTTGACATAGATTTATATGCTTGGCAGAGATCATGACAGAGTAGGCGATATGCTATGGAGTAAAGCTGGAGTTTTTTGTGGCGGTCAGTGTAGGGCATTTGTTTGAGACCAGTAATCCTCTTTGTGAGGTACTTCTGTGGCCTTTCCAGCTGCTGCAGATATCTTGTGAGGTACATTCCAAAAGGGGCATTGTACTCTATAATGGGTCTAATGAGTGTCGAGTAGAGGAGAACAATGACCTCTTTTTTCCTGGATGAGAACCCTTTTATGATGAGGTTTGCCACGTAGAAGGACTTCCTGAATACTGTGGCGATGTGACTATCAAAGGAGAGACTACTGTCCACCTGAGTCCCAAGGTCTCTTATCATGCATTCGGTATTAAGTAGATTGCTGCTTATGTGGTAGTTCATGTGTACAGAGTTTTTACCAAAGGGGATGACACTGCACATTTTGGCATTACGCTTGAGGCCATGGCTCTGACACCAGGCATCTGTCTCATCGAGGCCCTTCTGTAGGATGTCCACATCATTTGGGAACTTGACTATGGCTCCTAGTTTGCAGTCATCTGTGAACTTCATTAGCCAGAGGCCTTCTGTGTTAGGCTGTACTACAGAGAAGTAGATGCCAAACAGGAGAGGTCCCAGGAAGGAACCCTGTGGTATTCCACTTGTCACTACTTTGAGGTCAGATTTAGAGTCTGCAACTTTTACAGTGTGGGTTCTGTCAGCGAGCCAGTTGGCAACCCATCTTGTGATGTAGGGATTTATACCTAGTTTAATAAGTTTAGCTATAATTCCAGAATGGGGGATGGTGTAGAAAGCCTTGGCAAGGTCAAGATAGGCTGTGTGAACCACCTTACCCTCATCTACGGCTTTGGTGACTGCCTCAAAGAAGTCGATCAGGTTCAGGAGGCATGATCTGCCTTTCACAAACCGAACTGGGTGGGATCCAGAGTTTGGAGGTTACCAATGTCTTTCTGTATGAGTTCCATGATGATACATTCCATGGCCTTGCAGACTAGTCTCATCAGGCTAATAGGTCGATAGTTCCCGGGATCAGTGGTGGCTCCCCCTTTGTGGAGTGGGATAACTGTTGCTGTGCACCATTTAATGGACACAAAGCCTGATGCGAAGCTATTATTGAACATGGTGCTTAAGTGGGGAGCCAGTTCGTTCTGAAGTTCATATAAAATGCAGCCTGGGATGTTGTCCGGTCCCATTGATGCTGTGTTTTTGGCTTTAGAGAGTGCAGCTTTTACCTGAGTAGTTGTGATTACAGGGACTCTGTATTCTTCCTGTATTGATATGGGCCCTTTAGGGGGTGAAAGGGGGCTAAAGTTAGGACTGAACCTATCTGCCAGGATGTTGGCAATATCAGTTGGTTTTGTAATTTTCATGCCTTTGTGCTGTAACTCAGAGCAGATCTGGGTGTTGCCATTGAGATTCTTGACATAGCTTTATAATGCTTTGTGGTTGTCCTTGGAATTAGTGGCAATTTTGTTTTTGTAGCTAGCTTTGGAGGATCTTATAAGGGATCTCAGCTTCTTACTGAGGCTGACCAGGGAGCTCCTCCACCCATGGGGTTTTACTCCCTTTTGCAACAGTTTCTTCCTTCTGTTGTACAGTTTGTTTATTGCAGGGGATCACCAGATTGGCTTCCTTTTTTTGGAGGATAGCGCCTTGGTTCTCTTTTGGATAGCACGATCCATGCACTCGTGTAAGTGCTTATAGAGTGCATTTGTGTAGGATTCAGCAGATGTAACTGTATTGTCCATCTGCATGGGTGTCATGAAGTTCACCACTTCTGTCTTAAGAAGCATGAAGTTGGCTTTGGAGTCATTTTTTACTGTGGTTTCCTTAATGAGGCATGGGGGCGGGATGTGGATATCAAGGGTGATTAGCTTATGGTCGGATTTGACCAAAGAGGAGTTGACTTCAGGTGTGGAACACCAGTCACTCATGTTGGTAATGACTAGGTCTAGGATATTGTTGTCCCTGGTGGGGGTGTGGATAAGTTGATCCAGAGCATTGGAGTTTATGAAATCCAGAAAGCATTGAGCTAAGGAGTTGGTACATGAGTAGTTTTCCCAGTTAATGGTGGGGTAGTTGAAGTCGCCCATTATTAGGGTGTTTGGCTGAACCCTAATATTTTCCAGTACATCAAGAAAAGAGGAGTGGGAATCCTGGGGCATGGTGGGGGATCTGTAGCAAGCTACAATTTGGATTGCAGTTTTGCCCAGAGTTAGTTGCACTTGGATAACCTCGGATGCATTGTGCTGAGCAACTAGCCTGGAAGTGAGGATATCCTTAATGAATATGGACACACCTCCATCTTTGGTGTTTCGGTCCAGGTTACATGGCTGAAAAGTGTGGTATGAGTTATAGCCTGGTAGTGCAGGGATGCTCTCTTGAGCCTTGAGCCAGGTCTCAGTCACTACACAGATATCGATGTTCTCCATTTTAAGGAATGCCTTGAGTGAGTGCATTTTGAGGTTTAGACTTCTAGTATTAAGTAGCATTACCCTCAGTTTTTGCTTGCCTGTTCCTGTTATGGTGGTGAATTTGTTATTTGAACTTTGCCTAAAAAAGGCACTATAGGGGAAGCAAGAGCCTTAACCAGTATCCAGAATCCCAGCGTCGACAGGTGCAGGCCATCTGTGGCAAAGCATCATGTTCTGTCGACCATGCCATCCCAGACAGATACTGGATCCCCTTAGAATGACACCAGAAGCTTAGCCATTTGTTGAAGTAAATCATTTTGTCCTTGTACTGCGTTATCATTCTGGGCAATGGCAGAATGCTACTCAGGGCTAGCGTCATGCCTGCCTGGGTTACAAGATCGGAGAGCTCTTCCATAACTCTTTTCATATAGTCCAGGGAGGTATATCTCAGGTCATTCACACCAACATGGACAATGACAGAGTCATATCTGTACTTGTTGTGGAGTGACCTGAGTGTGTGGGTTATGTGGCGGATCCTGGCACCCAACAGGCAGCTGACAGTAACCTTCTCCTTGTTTAGCCTGGTGAGTGGGACATCAGTGTGCCTGACTATAGAGTCACCTATGACTAGTGTGTTGGGTATGTTGTTTTGCCTTATTGGCTGTGGTTGAGTGGCGCACTGAGTCTGTGGGCTATGTGTCATTTGGGTTGTGTTGGGTGATGGAGGTTGCTTGCATTTCTATTTGGAGGTCTCTGTTGCTTAGACGGATTATTATTGAGAGCCTCCGCAAATGTTTTTGTGTTACTATGTGTGGATTTTTGTGGTGTAGATTTAGTGAGACTATGTGATGAGTGTAGTGTGGTGCAAATGTTTACCTTCTCCTCATGACTGTCAAGATCAGTCTTGGTTGGAGAGAGCTTTGCCTCCAGTTTGGCTAGATAAGTGCATCTCTCACAGGTTGTAGTGTTGGGTGGTAGGAGGAGAGGGTTTTCTGTGTACATGAGGCAATTTCTACATTGCCTCAAGATGCCCAGATTCATCAGATTGACAGGAGAGAACACTGGGAGCTGACCCTTGGACATGCCTGAATAAAAAAACATTTTCCTCTAGATAAGTGAGGAAAGTGAGCACAAGAGCTGTTTTTCTCTAAGCAAGTCAGAAAAGTAAGTACAAAAACTGTTTTCCTCTCGTAATGAGGAAGATTGAGTGCTATAGTAATTAGCAGCTTATTTAGTGCTTACAAGTTTTGAACAAGTGTTGAGCATGAATAAACAAATTTAAGTGCTAAAACTAAGAATCTGTATCTGCACTAGACGAGTTACAGGACAGAAACAAGTGCGAATGCAGGATTTCAAATCAGAAAGTTGAGAGAAATGGAAAAGATTGCCCAAACGGCCAATAACTACAATTTCTGGGCCAGAACCACTCCTTATGTGGTAGACAGGTTACCTAGTGCTTACCACTCCCACTGATAAGCTAGAAGGCTTCCCTCCAACACAGAAAGGCTTGGGGGGCCCAGAAGCTTACATACATTCCTGGATACAGCAAATCTGTATTTGGAACACTAGTTACAGGAAAGGTAGGAAACAGGCTTACAGTTTTTATTTATTTATTTATTTATTTTTACAGAAGAATAGCAAAAACAGTAGTAAAAAAAATTCACATGCAGTGTAAGCTAGCACACTTAAGTATGTAGCAATATTACACCAAACACAGTTTAAAAAAATGCAATTAAATTAAAAAGGACTAAAAGCAAGTGCAGAAAGAGTTTATTAGGTAGAATGTGGTAAAGAGATGGAACTGGGGAGTGTCCCAGATCAAATCTACAGTGGGGCGGACAACTGCAAAAACCACCAAATTTAAACTACAAACCAAAATAGGGAGAGTGGGTGGGACAAAACAGTTTCAACAGAGATCTAAGTAACAACTAACAGTAAAAACTCTAAAACCACAAAAATATACTTAGCTCTGTATATTTGCAGATCAGTCTCTCAGAACAGTGAGACAACATTTTATACAGAGATCTAAGCAACAGTTAACAAACTCCATAACCAAAAAATATATACTCAGCTCTGTATATTTGCAGATTGTCTGCAAGGCAGTCTCTCAGAACACAGGTTCCAGCAATTTATATATATATATATATATATATATATATATATATATATATATATATATATATATATATTTTTTTTTAGATATAAATATATGTACACACACACACATACATCTAGATGTATAAATACTTCCTGTACTGTTGAATGACTGTTCTGGATGATATGCTTGTGAAAACATCAGAGTTATGTATATCAGACATGGCTTATCACTTTGGCTATGGTGTGCAGGGTCCTGGGTTTGAGCATTGCAGAGGCTATTTATTTTGTTGCTGGGCCAAACAAGGGCCATTGGATACAGAGTGATTAAGGCACATTTAAGCAGTTGTAAGCGGGTTTGCGTGGAGGTAAGCACTGCTAATGTCTGGTTACAGTTTCTTACACTGATTTAGCTTCTCAATTGCTTAACCTGTGTAGGCATTGCTTACCCCCATGCAAACAGGCTTAAAAAACCTGCTTACTGCTGCTTAAAAGTGCTTACTTCCACTTACCCCGACACTAAATTCTTTAAAAGAATAGAAAAAAGGGTTGATAGGAAAGTGGTGAAAAGGGGCACAAGAGGGAAAGACAGTATGGAAAATAGCTAGGGATGTGCAGGAAGGGTGTAGGGAAGGTCCATAGCTGCCCATTTCTTCTACAGCAACAGATCTGCACATAAACTGAATCTGAGGATAGAGTTGGACACTCAAACCCCTGAGAGAGGGGTGAGGACAACAATAATATGTTGTGAAGCCAATCAGACCAAATTGCATGTGTCCAGTGGACACATGTGTGAAATGGACAGCTATGTATGGGGCAAGATTTTTTTTTGGGTACAGATTGCCCTTTTTTTTCAGGTGAGAGTGGGATGCTGGGGAGGGATAGTAGGTATATTTGGGGAGGTAGATTGGGTAGGTTAACAGACAAGACTAAGAAGACGCATACAGAGGTGATATATGACACATGTGGGGGGTAAACACCTTGATGGGGAGAGATGTTTTGCTGAATCGGAAGCCCATGAGCCCCCTAGTGTAAACATTGGGACTGAGGTCCCCACCCATGAGCAGTCACCTCTGCACATTCACAGCCCCAGAGGTGGCTGTGCTGGGGGCTGAGTTGCAGAGCCAGGCCAACCCTCTAGTTGTGACACTTGGCCGTCGAGCTGGCATAACAGATCTCCAAACTACTGGTTGAGCTTGCTACGTACCACGACCCAGACCTGGTGATGGGTGATAGGTTCCTGTCTGCGCCCACTCCTGGGGAGGGCGAGCCCCATTCCCTGAGGCAGTTGCACCATAAGGTGGTGCAGGACCCAGATGTGCTGCTGCCCAGTGCCACGGCCAGCTGAGGTGGGACAGGTGGGTCCACTGGGACCCGCATTCCCATACGTGCTATGGTGTTTATGTTTTATCAACATATCTGGGTTAGTAGTAGTCCACACATTCCAGGATTAGGTATAACAGCATACATAGATATTAATTAACCCAGACACCAGATATGGAGCAGCTGCATAGCAAACAGAACACATGCATATATGGGACCACAGTGGTAATTACAACAGCATGCAGGTACATTGATGGCACCATGCCACCAATGTGGGAGTATTTAAACATAGCACATGCATATAAACAGATTTAAATAATGATCAAACAATAGGACATATGTCCCAACATTACAGTTAAGTCAGCACGTACCAATTGAGTTGAGTATTTAGTTTATTGTTGCAGATATGGTGGGGGGAGAGAAAGATGTCAATTAACAACTCGTATATTCCTGTAGTTCGCATTACTTTCCTAGTCAGTGCTGTTATCTGTACCTTACAAGTATTAGTACACTACCCTATTGCCTTACTTTGGACAGTGGTATGGCTGCCGACAACTATATACATGAACTGGTTTTACCTGCAGTATACACCTCTTACCTGGTATACCTGTGCAGGAATTGTTTGTTAACACTAACTGTTCCTACACATACTCCCAGATTCCAGGTTGATGTTATGCACATACCTGTCCATCTCTTTTTGCACAGACTCTGGGCATGTATTGACCACATGGAGGGGAACTGGGACATATTTAGACTATTGCCCTTTTAAACCTTTAGTGACTTACAACACTCTTATACAGGATTTATGTAGCACAGTGTGGGTGACAGTGATGAGTGATACCTTATTATTCAGAGCAACTGCAACATTCACAATGCAATGAACAGACAAAGCAATTCCTGTGGAAATAGTAAGAAAAAGGTGTTGCAGCAACCTCCAAAGTAGATAAAAAGTTAATTTATTACAATAATCCAAACAAGTAGTCAAGCGCGCTTTCATCTTGTAACCCAAGATTTCTTCAAATCCCACACTCACAATGCCATACAATACCAGAGTAAACTGTACCAGTACAGGGTATCAATCTTTTATTTCTAGGCACAGTGTTCGTATCCGACGTACCTCTGGGAGCAATGTTTGTTAACACTACCTGAATGTTGCCACACAAAGTACCAGATTCCACATTAGTGTTATGCACATGCATCTGACTGTTACTGTGCACACTCTGGTCACAGCTTGACAACATGGCGGTGTAGATGGGTTATACTTGGCTTATTACTCTCATAACATTTTGGGGAGTTGCTAGAGTGACAAGTTTGTTCTTATAGATGTGTGACAATCAGTTGTACTTCTTGTTTGCTGCCTAAAGATCTGGGATCATCCCACTGATTTCCCAGGGGGACAGGGTGACAGGCAGCAGATATGGGCCGATATACTGGACATTCTGGACATATCTGTACAGTTGTGGGGTATGATTCTGTATGCAGTCTACTACCACTCCCAGGATTCGGACCATGGCTGTGTCTGCTAAAAATAAAACACTGTCCATCACAGTTAAGTGTGCTATATAGATATTGCTGTATATATCTTATCTGATTTCTGTCTATAATTCTCCTGTGATTTTACATTCTGACCTTGTATTACAACACTCTTATACAGGATAGTATTATGCACATACATCTCACTCTGTTACTGTATACACTCTGGTCACAGCTTGACAACATGGGGGTGTAGATGGGACATACTTGGCTTATTACTCTCATAACATTTTGGGGAGTTGCTAGAGTAAAAGATTTGTTCTTGTAGATGTGTGACAATCAGTTGTATTTCTTGTTTACTGCCTAAACGTCTGGGATTATCCCACTGATTTCCCAGGGGGACAGAGTGACAGACAGCAGATATGGGCCAATTTACTGGACATGCTGGACATATCTGTACAGTTGTGGGGTATGATTCTCTATGCAGCCTAATACCACTCCCAGGATTTGAACCATGGCTGTGTGTGCTAAAAATACAACAGTTCATGTCTGAGTCGCTTGTGCTATTTGGATTTTGTTGTCTGTCTTTTCATTGTTTTCTGTCTATGTCTCTCTCAGTTGTACTATATGACCTCTTGGGATTACACCAGTTATATACAGACATTTCTACATATTTATTTATGTTGCACAGTGTGGGTAACAGTGCTTAGTACAACAGTACTATTAAGTGATTGCAAATCTACATTACCATATGATACCAGAGTAAACACATGCAGTCCAGCAGTCAGACCTTTATTGTCAGGCTATTATGCTTTTATTTACATATAACCTATATGAGAGTCTTCCTGCCATATTCTCTGGTGTATGCAGTACATGCCTTAAACAATACAGGTTTTATACAAGCAATTAACTTACTACTACTTTTACATTTATTTCCTATGACAGTACATGCAAGAGTATTACTAACCTGACTTGCATCGCAACCGCTCCAAGTGACATCCATGGGCCTCCTGGTTTGCAGCCCGCATAATTGCCACTGTGAAGGACATAAGAGGAATATTTAGCCATACCTATCCATAATATACATGAGCTGGCAATTATTAAACAGTTAGTGGAGTGAAACTTACACATGACTGGGACCTCCCCTGTCCTCCTAGCCTCTTGGATCCACTAATCCAAGAGATCCCCCCTTTCACCGCTTTAGGTTGGCATTGTGATGTCTGACCTGCTCACTAGTTCGGGGTATGCCAATGGCACTGGTGAGGTCAACGGCGAGACGGTCCCAGGTTTCCGCTTTGTATTGGGAACCCTGGTACTAGCCCTGCAGCACTCTCTGCTCATGGTCTTTCAGAAGGATTCCTGACATGAGTCTGGAATCCTGGATGCCCCAGCACTTTGCTTGAAAGCTCCCACCCTCTCCCATTCCAGACATAGTGCCTACAAGGGGAAGCTACAACCAGTTATGAGATGTATTCCCGCTGTTGGGTTTAAATAAGGCAGATTTCCCGCACTTTGCCGTGATTGGACAGTTTTGAAAAGGCTAAGCTATGGGCAAACCTGCTTACCTAAGGTTGGCATTGTTTAAAGGGGTATACCAATGGGCAAATTGAGTTAGCTAGCCTACACATTGCTTACACCTACTAAGCTGGGCTGTGCAATGCTTAGCGTTGCTTAATATTTAATTTGCATTATATTTGCTTTTTGGCATTGATTTAGTATTCATTACATGTTATATATGTGTTTGGTATCCATGATTCATGTGTACATACACTGTATGGGGTCCTTGTGTTTATTAGGGTATTTTGACACTTTATTAAAATGACACCTCACATCTGGGCTTACTATGGTACTCCAGTTCACATATTTATGTTATGTAGTAGGGTATGCAACATAAGATTGTATATAGATTCCTTTCACATGTTCAGCTTGATTTTCCTATAGTGAGGATTTGTTTGGTGATACCTCAATCTTATGTACTGCTGTGATGGCTTAGTGGTAAATCACTTTGGCTATGGTGTGCAGGATCCTGGATTCGAGCCTTGCAGAGGCTGTTTATTTTGTTGCTGGGCAGAACATTGGCCGTTGGATACAGAGTGATTAAGGCACATTTAAGCAATTGTAAGTGGGTTTGTGTAGGTTTGCGCGAAGGTGAGCAATGTTAACCTCTGGTTAAATATGCTTACAGAGTGTTAGCTTCAATATTGCTTAACCTGTGTGTGCATTGCTTACCCCCATGCAAATGGGCTTAAACCCGCTTACTACTGCTTAAATATGCTTAATCTTGCTTACTAGTGCTTATACCCGCTTACCACCACACTAATTTAGACAGTAATGTCTAATTGTTCTTGGGAAGGTGGTGGATTTGGAAACTGTATGGAGTTATCATTCATTACACATTTTACCTTCCATTTGTATCCCTGATTCCTGTGTACATATACTATATGGGGCACTTGTGATTATCTGTGGACTTTGCAACATTATGACAATGACACCTCACATCTGAATTTAATGCAGTACTCCATTTCACACATATATGTTATTTAGTAGGTAATGCAACTAAAAATATTGGTCATAAAGTGATTTGACATGGAAAATAGAATGTACTAGAGTGGGACTTGAACCAGGAATGACTGCTCATAAGGCAAATGCTCTGCCCACTGCACTATTGCTGTACTGCTTCATTTGCATATATTTTGCTTTTTATCCTCTTGTGCCATTTAAACTGCATTAGCTGTAACTAAGCGATGGGCAAACCTGCACACCTACGGTTAAATTTCATCTGTTTCATAAAAAAAAAAATCTTTATATTTGTTGTTTTAACTATTGCTCGTGTACACGTGGGGGGATGTTGCTGAGGGTATGCGAACACATATGAGCAGTCTCACTCATTCTTTTATTACTACTGTGCTGTTCTTCATTGCAGGGGCATGTATATTCTGAGAGCTCTGCTCTCAGACACGTCCCCTGCACTCTTACATGCTCCGTGTAAGATTAGGAGCTCAGGCAGCGTGCCTTCATTAATATGCATGGCGCGCTGCCGTCCTGCTCTTAAATGGCTGCTTCCGTGCAGGACTAAGCTAGTCCTGCACGGAAGTATAGTGAATCCCGGGGAATGTCATCTTATGTCTGAAGCTCGCTTCCCTTTGATGTCTAAGTATTTTTATTTTACCTTCACTTTCTGGTTGTACAAAAACCACAGTGTTTTGGAAAAGTCAACAATTTCTCTATCTTCTTTTGCCACATCCCCTGTTGGTCAAGGTCAGCCAACAACCTTGTAAAACTCTACGTAATTTTATTTTCATTTTCAGAAACCATTTCTGGCAAACATTGCTATTAATTCTATATGATTAAAGATAGCACCCTCCCATCGAACATAGCCTTTCTAATGTGCTAACTTTAGAGCTATACAGCACTGGGAGAGAAAGAGAGAGAGAGTGAGAGAAAATCTCATTTATTTTCTCATGTTCTCAGTTAATCAGTTAACCTTTTGATGTCTAAGTATTTTTATTTTATAAATTCCGTTATCTTTTCTAAAAAAAAATGAATAAGCTCTAGTCTTCTGATCTACAAGCTCTGGACTTCTGATCCACCTGTACCAGTCATAACTTTCAACTAAGTTTTCACTTTGCAGAGTTGCTTCAATAGCTTGCAAAACATCCATTTACTCCTGCCTAAAAGAAGTATTCTGATGCAAAGCATTTTCATTCTGATCTACCACTGCACTGTCGATGACCATAGTTAGTGTGCCAGCAAAAGTTTGTTGTGTGAGCCAGTGTTGCTGTATTGTAGCAGAACATAACATTTGTTTACATTTCATGATAGCAACATGGTATTGTTTTGCTTATTACCCCTTCTGCCTCTCATTTTTAATACAGGCAATTTGTCATCAGTTTCACCAGGTTTATACACAGTTTTCTTTCTTGTGCTTATGCATCAATGAATTCCTTATTTCCCGTCAGAGAATCTTACTCTTAGAATCAGCACTTCTTTCTTACTGTACACTTTGATGAAACAGCTTTCCCTGTCAGTATCTTACTTTTAGAATCAACACCTCTTTCTTGCTTTAAACAAGAGTTCCATTTTCCTGTTAGAGGGTTTACTTTTAGAATTAGCACCTTACACAAACCTTTATTTTCATGAAATGTCACCAGAGAGTTGGTAAAGGAAATTTGTCATGCACGCACCTTATTTTGTTGCAAGTGTTTTGTTTAATGTGGATAAAGATCTTTTAATTTTGTGCATGTGGAAAACATTTTATTTCTTGAGAATATATTAATTCACAAGAATAGCTTTAATTGTACTTTTAGGCTGATCAATTTGCCAGCTAGTTCCAAAACAGAACCTTTATCTATTCTTGTCAATAAAACAATTCTAAAAATAATTCTAGAGCATTCAACACACATATTGAAGGATTCTTAGCACTTTTGGGGCATATTAAGAACTTGAGACAGTAGTAATAAATTAATTCTTGTTACACCCGGCATTCAAAATGTATTCACTGACATTCCCCAGACTACTGAAGTAGAATACTTAAGGGAATAATTGTTGTTTGACAGAAATATAAATGAAGGGCACTGACAATGTATGCATGTTTATGGAATTAGTCTTGTATAATATATATATATATATATATATATATATATATATATATATATATTTTTGTCTTTGAACAAAATGTTATCATCAAATAAGTGTGGTGGCCATGGGGGCTGTTGCTACCCCAGTTTATCCAAATTCTGTCTTATGTTAGCGGGGATATACATTTTATATTTAACAACATTGTTTTCAGTCAAATGAAGTACTACCTGTGATTCCTGAGGAATATTTTCATTTTGTGGAAAGCCTCTGAAGAAATTGTATTTTCATTTTGAATGTTTACACACCATTATTATTTTGTTAAATTTTAATTATTAAGAATCTAAGCATAAAATTAGTTTTAGATATTTTCATTTCTAAGGAAACCATTCTTCTTCTTCTTTCGGCTGCTCCCGTTAGGGGTCGTCACAGCAGATCAACTGTTTCCATTTCTTCCTAACCTCTGCATCTTGCACTGCCACACCAACCACCTGCATGTCCTTTCTCACCACATCCATAAACCTTATCTTAGGCCTTCCTCTTTTCCTGTTATCTGGTAGCTTCATCCTTAGCATCTTTTTCCCAATAAACTCAGCATCCCTCCTCAGCACATGTCCAAACCAACATAATCTTGCCTCTCTACCTGGGCTGACCCTCTAATATACTTATTCCTAATCCTGTCTATCCTCGTCACACCCAGTGCAAATCTTAACATCTTCATCTCTGCCACGTCAAGCTCTGACTCCTGCCTTTTTGTCAATGCCACTGTCTCCAACCCATATAACATAGCTGGTCTCACTACCTTCTTGTAGACCTTCCCTTTCACTCTTACTGGTACACATCTGTCACAAATCACTCCTGACACTCTTCTCCACCCACTCCATCCTGCCTGTACTCTCTTCTTCACCTCTCTTCCACACTCACTATTACTCTGAACTGTTGATTCCAAGTATTTAAACTCATCCAACTTCACCACCTCTACTCCCTGCATCCTCACCATTCCTCTATCCTCCCTCTCATTCACACACATATATTCTGTCTTAGTCCTGCTGACCTTCATTCCTCTTCTCTCTAGAGCATATCTCCACCTCTCCAGGGTCTCCTCCACCTGTTCCCTACTCTCACTACAGATCACAATGTCATCTGCAAACATCATAGTCCATGAGGACTCCTGTCTGATCTCATCTGTCAACCTGTTCATCACCATTGCAAATAAGAAAGGGCTCAGAGCTGATCCTTGATGTAATCCCACCTCCACCTTAAATGCATCCGTCACTCCCACCGCAGAACTCACTGCTGTCACACTACCCTCGTACATATCCTGTACCACTCTTACATACTTCTCTGACACTCCCGACTTCCTCATACAATACCACAACTCCTCTCTAGGCACCCAGTCATATGCTTTCTCTAAATCCACAAAGACCCAGTGCAATTCCTTCTGACCTTCTCTGTACTTCTCCATCAACACTCTCAGAGCAAACATTGCATCTGTAGTGCTCTTTCCTGGCATGAAACCATGCTGCTGATCACTAATCATCACCTCCCTTCTTAACCTAGCTTCCACTACCCTTTCCCATAACTTCATGCTGTGACTGATCACTTTAATCCCTCTGTAGTTACTACAGCTCTGCACATCACCCTTATTCTTATAAATCAGTACCAAAACACTTTTTCTCTATTCCTCAGGCATCCTCTCACTTTCCAAGATTTCATTAAACAATCTAGTTAAAAACTCCACTGCCATTTCAACTAAACACCTCCATGCTTCCACAGGTATGTCATCTGGACCAACAGCCTTTCTGTTCTTCATCATCTTCATAGCTATCCTTACTTCCTCCTTGCTAATCCACTGCACTTCATGATTCACTATCCACACATCATCCAACCTTCTCTCCCTCTCATTCTCTTCATTCATCAACCCCTCAAAATAATCTTTCCATCTGCTCAACACACTCTCCTCGCTTGTGAGTACGTTTCCCTCATTATCCTTTATCACCCTTACCTGCTGCACATCTTGACTAGCTCGGTCCCTCTGTCTAGCCAATCAGTACAGGTCCTTTTCTCCCTCCTTAGTGTCCAACCTTTCATACAACTCTTCATATGCCTTATCCTTAGCCTTTGCCACCTCTCTCTTTGCCATGCACCTCATCTCCTTATACTCTTGTCTACTTTCTTCATCTCTCTGACAATCCCACTTCTTCTTCACCAACCTCTTTCTCTGTATACTCTCCTGTACTTCTTCATTCCACCACCAGGTCTCCTTGTCCTCCTTCCTCTGTCCAGATGTCACACCAAGCACCTTTCTAGCCATCTCTCTTACTAGCTCTGCTGTAGTTACCCAGCTATTCGGTAACTCTTCACTGCCACCCAGTGCCTATCTTAACTCTTCCCTGGACTTCACCTCACAATTACACTTTTTCAATTTCCACCATTTGATCCTTGGTGCTGCCCTCACACTTATCCTCCTCTTCATGATCACCAATGTCATCCTACAAACCACCATCCTATGCTGCCTAACTACACTTTCCCCTGCCACCAATTTACAGTCTCCAATCTCCTTCAGACTGGCCCTTCTACACAAGCTATAATCCACCTGTGTGCATCTTCCTCCACTCTTGTATGTCACCCTATGCTCGTTTCTCTTGTTAAAATATGTATTCATCACAGCCATGTCCATCCTTTTCACAAAATCTACTACCATCTGACCTTCTGCATTCCTTTGCTTAACACCATACCTACCCATCACTTCCTCATCCCCTCTGTTCTCTTCACCAACATGCCCATTGAAATCTGCTCTAATCACCAGTCTCTCACCCTTGGGTACAGTCATCACCACTTCATCCAACTTACTCCAAAATTTTTCTTTGTCATCCTTCGCACACCCAACTTGTGGAGCATATGCACTAACAACATTCATCATTACACCATCAATTTCCAGCTTCATAAACATCACTCTATCCAACACTCTTTTCACCTCCAAAATACTCTTTGCATACTGTTCCTTCAGGATAATGCCTACGCCATTTCTCCTCCCATCCACACCATGCTAAAACAATTGAAACCGCCTCCAATACACCTAGCCTTGCTCCCCTTCCATCTGGTCTCTTGCACACACAATATACCAACCTTCTTTCGGTCCATCATATCGGCTAGCTCTCTCCCTATACCAGTCATACTGCCAACATTCAAAGTTCCGACCCTCACTTTGACAGTCCTAGCCTTTACCTGCCTTTGGGCATGCCTTCCCCCTCTTCTCCTCCTTCGGCCAACAGTAGCCCAATTTCTGCCAACAGTACTGGTGGCGGTCATTGTTAACCCAGGCCTCAACCAATCCGGTATGTATTTCTGTACTGTTGTCTGCATGTATGATTTGGCAAAATTTTATGTCGGATGCCCTTCCTGATGCAACCCTCCCCATTTATCCGGGCTTGGGACCATCACAAAGAAATGCACTGGCTTGTGCATCCCCAGTGGCTGGGTTATCTCTAAGGAAACCATGCAAGTTTTTTTCCTTTTTTTTTTCCCATCTCTAAGAAACCATGCAAGGAAAAATATTTATTGACAGCTATTTATTGTAAAAATGCATTTTTGAATTCATTCTTATATTTTTAGTAGTTGCAATCCAGCTAACTTAAAAAGCATATGGTTAAAAACAAGCTCTACTTTATTTTTTGGTGAGCATGAAGTACTTGTTCAGAAGTTCAAAGATAGAGGTTACCCTAACTATTTGTTGAAGCCTGTAGTTGATGAAATGAGAGTAAGGTTTATAGTTGTTAACCAATATTAAAACATCCTTTGATCAAGGCCTGCCATCCTGCAGCATGCATTAGGTTTGAAAACATCAATGTTTTCCTAAACCATTACTCCATGGATATTAAATCTATTAAAGATGTCATGTTCTGGAATTGGCCTGATTTTGGTGAATCATCCAAATTTATAAAAATAATCTCTGGGAATTGTGTTCAGAAAATGCTTGAATTTGAAAGTTTTTAGCTCAGATAGGGCAAATAAAAACAAAGAAGGCTTTATGGGGAAATGTGGTAGATGGAAGCTCTGAACCTGATGATTGGTGTTTATCCTATAGGGAATGGAGCATTAGGGAGATGCAATTTTACCATTGGTGGGGTGGTTCATATCACTTGTTGCCAGTCTTGTGATGCCTTTTTATAATGGCAAGACTGAGATGAGATTGCAACAAAGGATTTAAAAACACAATTACAGTGTTAAACCTGTGACAACAATACCATTTTTTATTATGAAGTGCTTTTAAAGTTTTTTTTTATTATTTTGGAAAATTTCATCAGTGTATAAGAAAAGGGATTGGAGAAACAGGTTGGATTTCAAAGAACCGTTGTAGCAACTGAAATGGAATGCTAATGTTTTCTCAGGGTTGAATGATACCATCTCTTTTATCAGTGTTCTTAAATTTAGAGCTCCCATGTTAAAAGTGAGGCTGCAGCTTTAAAAAACTCACATTGACATCTATATATTATTGACTCACAGTTTGATAACATCATTGTTCATAGGTTCATAGGTTCATAGGTTTATACTAGGCTATCTGCTCTAAGGCATTTATAAGCCTAGCCCAAAGTTATGTGGCTTACGCCACCCCTTATGTTAGAAATAATGTGCCCATTAGTTTGTTGTCCCTCTGTCCAGCAGTGACACAGAGATGATTCCTGGGGTAAACCTACGATCTCCCATCCACCGGTCAAGATTTCTCTTGAACAGAGCCAGCGAGGTGCTCTGCCTCACATGGACCGGGATTCTATTCCACAGCATGGGGAGTCTCTGGGTGATAAATCTATCCCTCCAGCACGTCCTATTTATATCCGTGCTAAGGTTTAAGTCACTTGCTCTAGTGGTTCTGGTGGATTTGGATTTTTTGAGGTGGAGCATGTCCATTAATTCCGGGTTGGCCATGGCCTTGTATGTCAGGCACAGGTCACCTCTGAGCAGATGGTATGCAACTAAATAGAGTTGGAGTTTCTTCAGTCTGGCAGTATATGACAGGTTTTGGAGTCCCTTTATCCTTTTGGTGAGGAACTTTTGGGGTCTCTCCAATTGCTGCAGGTGTCGGCTGAGATACATCCCGAATGGGGCATTATACTCAATCATTGGTCTGATAAGTGAAGAGTACAGGGGAACAATGACCTCACTTGATCTGGATGTGAATCCCTTCATGATCAGATGGGCAATGTAGAAGGTCTTTCGAACCACTTTAGCAACGTGAGTGTCAAACGAGAGGCCACTGTCAACCTGGGTACCCAGGTCCCTGATAACCTCTTCTGTGCTTAGTGGGTTGCCACCTATATGGTAGCTTGGGGTTACCTTGTTTTTCCTGAAGGGTATGACTATACACTTTTTTGCATTTAACTTCAGGCCATGGCTCTGGCACCAGCTATCAGTTTCCGTGAGACCCCTCTGAAGGATGTCTGTGTCCGATGTACTATCCACTATGGCACCCAGCTTGCAGTCATCCACAAACTTTGTCAGCCATAGTCCTCCTATGTTTGCCTGTACTTCTGAGAAGTAGATGCCGATCAATAGGGGGCCAAGGACTGAGCCCTGTGGGACACCACTTGTAACTGGCTTGGAGTCTGAAATGGCTCCAGCAACTCTAACCCTGTGGGTTCTGTCCTTTAGCTAGTTTGCAACCCGTCTTGTGACATATGGGTTTACATTTAAGCTGGTAAGTTTCTCTATGATACCCGAGTGGGGTATTGTGTCGAAAGCTTTTGCAAGGTCAAGGTAGGCTGTATGGACTGCCTTTCCCTCATCAATGGCCTTGTTAACTGTTTCGAAGAAGTCGACCAAGTTCAAAAGGCAAGATCTGCCCTTGACAAAGCCAAACTGGGTTGGGTCCAAGGTCTGCAAGTCCCCTATGTCCTTGTTTATGAGTTCCATTATGATCCTCTCCATAGCTTTGCAGACCAGGCTTGTTAAGCTTATGGGGCGGTAATTACCAGGGTCCGTAGAGGCACCGCCTTTGTGGAGTGGGATCACAGTTGCCGTACGCCACTCCTTGGGCACATATCCTGTGGTAAGGCTAAGATTAAACAGCTGGCTTATGTGCGGGTTTAGTTCTTCATTGAGTTCATGTAGCACACAGCGGGGACACCATCCGGTCCCATTGATGCTGTGTTTTTAGCTTTAGAGAGAGCAGCTTTCACCTGCGCATTTGAGATGTCTGGGAGGCTACACTCTATCTCTCCTTTTGGGGGGGAGAGGGGGTGAAGTTTACGCTGAACCTGTCTGCCAGTATGTTGGCAATGTCTGTGGGTTCAGTGATTTTTGTATCATTTTGGACTAATTCTGAGCATATCTGGGAGTTTCCACCCAGGTTTCTGACATAGCTGAAGAAGGTCTTATGATTGTCTTTTGAATCTATGGCAATTTTTTTCTCAAAGTTGGCCTTGGATGATTTTATGAGGGATCATAGTTTCTTGCTAGTACTGATCAAGGATGCCTTCCCTTTTTGGGATTTTGCTCTATCATGTAATAGCTTTCTCCTCTTATTGTAAAGTTTGTTTATGGCTGGGGTCCACCAGACTGGACGTTTGCCCTTGGTGGAAAGAGTCTTGGTTTTATTTGGGACTGCCTGATCCATGCAGTCCTGAAGGTGTTCATAGAAGGCATTTGTAAGGGCTTCCGCAGCTTGGGTTGTGGTTTCCATTGGCTCGGGGGCCTTGAAGGATACCACACCTGTCTTGAGTAGTGTGAAGTTTGCTTTAGAGAAGTTCTTCACTGTGGTCTTTTTGTTTGGGGTGGGGCGGATGTGGATTTCTAGTGAGATTAGTTTATGATCTGATCTCACCAAAGAGGGATATACTTCCGGTGTTGAGCATTTTGTCCCCATGTTTGTGATGATGAGATCTAGTATATTTTCTCCTCTTGTGGGGATGGTGACTAGTTGTTCCATGGCATTTGAATTTATGAACTCCAGGAACCTTTGGGCTAGAAAGTTGGGGCTTGAGTAATGTTCCCAGTCTGTATTCGGGTAGTTGAAGTCACCCAATATGATGGTGTTTGGTGATACATTTATACCCTCCAGTGTCTTCAGGAAGGCTGTGTGGGTTTCCTGAGTTTGAGAGGGTGGCCTGTACCCTGCTACAAATTGTAGAGCAGTTTTGCCTATGGTTAATTGCACCTGGATGGTTTCCGATGCTTTGTGCGTAGCCACCAAACTGGAGGTGTGGGTATCCTTGATGAATATGGATACACCCCCTCCTTTTGTGGTATGGTCCGGATTTTGGGGCCGGAACGCATGATATGAGGTAAAACCTGATAGTGCCGGGGTGCTCTCAGGAGCCTTGAACCAGGTTTCAGTCACAGCACAGACATCGATGTTCTCCATACTGAGAAGGGCCTTGAGTGCGTGCATTTTGAGATTTAGACTTCTGGCATTGAGCAGCATTACCCTTAGTTTCTTCCCGTTTTTGTTTTCTAGGGTGGTAGGTTTAGAATTTGAGCCTTGCCTAAAAAGGCACTATGGGGGTGGCAAGAGCCTTAGCCAATATCCAGAATCCCAGGGTGACAGGTGCAAGCCGCCCTTGGCAGCGTGGCTTGTCAAGCATGTCATCCCAAGCAGACAGACACTGGATCCCCTTTGAATGACACCAGAAATTAAGCCAATTGTTAAAGCTGATCATCTTGTCACTATATTGTGGCATCATTCGTGGTGAAGGAAGGATACTGCTCAGGGTCAGGGTCATACCTGCCTGGGCTACATAATCAGAGAGCTCCTCTATGTCTCTTTTCATATAGTCCAGGGAGGTATGTCTCAGGTCGTTCACACCAGCATGGACAATGACTGTGTCATACTTGTACTTGCCGTGGAGTGACCTGAGTGCTTGTGTTATGTGGCGGATTCTAGCGCCCGATAGGCAGCTTACCGTGACCTTCTCCTTGTTCAGCCTGGTGAGTGGGACGTCAGTGTGTCTGACTATGGAGTCACCTATGACAAGTATGTTTAGTGTTGTATTTGGCCTTAAGGGCAGTGACTGCTTTGCACACTGATTTTGTTTTTTATGTGTTGCTTGTGTGGTGTCTTGAGTTTGCAGTTGCTTGGGTGTCTGCTTTGGAGGCCTTTGCTGTTTAGGTAAATTTTTACTCAGAGCCTCCGAGTATGTCTTAGTGTGTTTATGTGTTTGATTCAGTGGTGTGGTTGAGTTATGTGAGACTTGTATTGTGGTGTGTGTAGTTGCCTTCTCCTCCTGCCTGGTCTTGCCAGTCCTGAGTTGAGAGAGCTCAGCCTCCAGTTTGGCTAAATAGCTGCATCTCTCGCAAGTGTTAGTGTTATGTGGGAGGAGGAGAGGGTTGTCCGTGTACATGAGGCAATTGTAACATTGCCTCAGAATTCCCAGATTCACCAACTAGGCAGGAGAGGACGCCAGCATCTGACCCTTCGACATGCTAGAAAGAATTATGAGTTGGTATGAGACAGAAAAGTAGAGGGCTTAGCAGGGAAGTGGGCACTCCTGGGGGGTTTTGCAAGTGAGGGATTTGTATAATATAGGAGTGCTTGACCTGCAAAGAAAATGCTTATAAGACAAGGGATATGCTTTTAAGACAAGTGCTGAGCTTTTTGAGAAGAAAAAGCAATTAGGAACAAGTGCTGCGCTTTTAGTGAAGGTGTAAACTGTTTAGGTTCCTAACAGAGCAGTTCTAAGGGAAAAATTGAAGAACAGACTTTATGGAGCCAGAAAAACTTAGCAAATAAACAGAGAAAAAATACTTAAAATCTCAAAAGTGGCTCCCTTCTTCTCTCAGCTTTTTCTCCTCTTGGTGGGTGCTTCACCAACAGCCAACAAGCCTGAAAAGACGCCAAAACCACGAGGCAACTAGGTTTTAAGAGAGGAAGATGAAGGAGTTTTGGAAATGACCCCTGTTGGCCAATAAAACTACAGTTTCAAGTCAGTAACCACTCCTACGGGGGGCAGGGAAGCTGCTCAATGTTATTCACTGCCACTGATCAACAGAGACTTTCCTTTAGCCCAAGCAAAATGGCCACACAGAAACTTACAAACAGTTCAGGAAACAGCAAGCCTGTAACTGAACTTTTTTAAATCTCAGAAAAGTGGGAAAAAAGCAAGATTTTTTTTTTTTGTTTTTGTTTTTTTCAGAGATAGCAGAGGTTCACAGGTAATATCAAGTTATAACAGTGCAGTAAATGACCCCACACAAGAGTGCTAGGTCAAGGACAGAAAATATGCAAGTTTTGAGAAAAAAACGATTTAAAATTAAGTGCAAACAGGAAATTCAGTAAACAACTTTTGGTTGTGCTCTAAATACAGCTACTAATGCATAAATCAAGTTTAACAAGCCAGAAAATGCTCAAACTAGGCAGTTATGCAGAAAAACTTAGCAAATAAACAGAGAAAAAATACTTAACATCTCAAAAGTGGCTCCCTTCTTCTCTCATCGTTTTCTCCTCTTGGTGGGTGCTTCACCAACAGCCAACAAGCCTGAAAAGATGCCAAAACCACAAGGCAACTAGGTTTTAAGAGAGGAAGATGAAGGAGTTTTGGAAATGACCCCTGTTGGCCAATAAAACTACAGTTTCAAGTTAGTAACCACTCCTACGGGGGGCAGGGAAGCTGCTCAATGTTATTCACTGTCACTGATCAACAGAGAGACTTTCCTTTAGCCCAAGCAAAAATGGCCTCACAGAAACTTACAAACAGTTCAGGAAACAGCAAGCCTGTAACTGAAATTTTTTAAATCTCAGAAAAGTGAGAAAAAAGCAAGATTTTTTTTTTGTTTTTGTTTTTTCAGAGATAGCAGAGGTTCACAGGTAATATCAAGTTATAACAGTGCAGTAAATGACCCCACACAAGAGTGCTAGGTCAAGGACAGAAAATATGCAAGTTTTGAGAAAAAAAAAAACGATTTAAAATTAAGTGCAAACAGGAAATTCAGTAAACAACTTTTGGTTGTGCTCTAAATACAGCTACTAATGCAGAAATCAAGTTTAACAAGCCAGAAAATGCTCAAACTAGGCAGTTATGCAGAAAAACTTAGCAAATAAACAGAGAAAAAATACTTAAAATCTCAAAAGTGGCTCCCTTCTTCTCTCATTGTTTTCTCCTCTTGGTGGGTGCTTCACCAACAGCCAACAAGCCTGAAAAGATGCCAAAACCACGAGGCAACTAGGTTTTAAGAGAGGAAGATGAAGGAGTTTTGGAAATGACCCCTGTTGGCCAATAAAACTACAGTTTCAAGTCAGTAACCACTCCTACGGGGGGCAGGGAAGCTGCTCAATGTTATTCACTGTCACTGATCAACAGAGAGACTTTCCTTTAGCCCAGGCAAAAATGGCCTCACAGAAACTTACAAACAGTTCAGGAAACAGCAAGCCTGTAACTGAACTTTTTTAAATCTCAGAAAAGTGGGAAAAAGCAAGATTTTTTTTTGTTTTTGTTTTTTCAGAGATAGCAGAGGTTCACATGTAATATCAAGTTATAACAGTGCAGTAAATGACCCCACACAAGAGTGCTAGGTCAAGGACAGAAAATATGCAAGTTTTGAGAAAAAAATGATTTAAAATTAAGTGCAAACAGGAAATTCAGTAAACAACTTTTGGTTGTGCTCTAAATACAGCTACTAATGCAGAACTCAAGTTTAATAAGCCAGAAAATGCTCAAACTAGGCAGCTATGCAGAAAAACTTAGCAAATAAACAGAGAAAAAATACTTAAAATGTCAAAAGTGGCTGCCTTCTTCTCTCAGCGTTTTCTCCTCTTGGTGGGTGCTTCACCAACAGCCAACAAGCCTGAAAAGATGCCAAAAGACATCTTAATATGGTTTTGTGTGTTAAACACCACACACCAATGAACTGCTCTTGAAACCACAAAATGCTGTACCAGTGAAGAAAACTGACAAATATGCACAAAACACAAGACTTTTTATAATTGTCACAGTGAGAAAATTATATATGGACTTTGGTGTCCATGTGGGTTATACTATACTGGAGAGACTAAGAGAAGTTTTGCTATGCTTGACAAGCCACGCTGTCATGCTTGACAAGCCACGCTGCTTCACAAGGGACGGCTTGCACCTGTCACCCCTGGGCTTCCGGATATTGGCAAAGGCTCTTGCCACCCCCATAGTGCCTTTTTTAGGCAAGGCTCAAATGATAAACCTACCGCCCTAGAAAACAAAAATGGAGAAAAACTAAGGGTAATACTGCTCAATGCCAGAAGTCTAAACCTCAAGATGCACGCCCTCGAAGCCCTCCTCAGTATGGAGAACATCAATGTCTGTGCTGTGACTGAAACCTGGTTCAAGGCTCCTGAGAGCACCCCAGCACTATCAGGTTATACCTCATATCATGCGTTCTGGCCCCAAAATCCGGACCGAACCACAAAAGGAGGGGGAGTATCCATATTCATAAAGGATACCCACACCTCCAGGTTAGTGGCAACGCACGAAGCATCGGCGACCATCCAGGTGCAATTAACCATAGGTAAAACTGCCCTACAGTTTGTAACATGCTACAGACCACCTTCTCAAACTCAGGAAACCCACACAGCCTTCCTGAAGACACTGGAGAGTATGAATGTCTCTCCAAACACCATCATATTGGGTGACTTCAACTACCAAAACATAGACTGGGAACATTACTCAAGCCCCAACACCCTAGCCCAAAGGTTCCTTGAATTAATAAACTCAAATGCTATGGAACAACTAGTCACCATTCCCACAAGAGGAGAAAATATACTACACCTGATCATCACAAACATGGGGACAAAATGCTCCACACCGGAAGTATATCCCTCATTGGTGAGATCAGACCATAAATTAATCTCACTGGAGATCCACATCCCGCCCCCACCCCCAGCAAAAAAGACCACAGTGAAGAACTTCTCAAAAGCAAACTTCACACTTCTTAAGACTGGAGTGGTATCCTTCAAGGCCCCGAGCCAGTGGAAACCACAACCCACACTGCTGAAACCCTTACAAATGCCTTCTACGAGCACCTCCAGGAATGTATGGATCAAGCAATCCCTAATAAAATCAAGACCCTTTCCACCAAAGGCAGGAGCCCGGTCTGGTGGACTCCAGCCATAAACAAACTCTACAACAAGAGGAGAAAGCTACTACATGACAGAGCAAAATCCCTAAATGGGAAGGCATCTCTGATCAATACTAGCAAAAAACTACGATCACTCATAAAATCATCCAAGGCCAACTTTGAGAGAAAAATCGCTAATGACACAAAAGACAATCATAAAGCCTTCTTTAGCTATGTTAGAAACCTGGGTGGAAACTCCCAGATATGCTCAGAATTAGTCCAAAATGATAAAAATATCACTGAACCCACAGACATTGCCAACATACTGGCAGACAGGTTCAGTGCAAATCCCCCCCCCCCCAAAAGGAGAAATATCTATCTCACCAGAGTCTAGCCTTCCAAACATCTCAGATGCCCAGGTGAGAGCTGCTCTCTCTAAAGCAAAAAACACAGCATCAATGGGACTGGACGGTGTCCCCGGCTGTGTGCTACACGAACTCAATGAGGAACTAAACCCACACATAAGGCTGCTGTTTAATCTTAGCCTTACTACAGGATACGCACCCAAAGAATGGCGTACAGCAACTGTGGTCCCACTCCACAAAGGCGGTGCTTCTACGGACCCTGGAAATTACCTCCCCATAAGCTTGACGAGCCTTGTCTGCAAAGCTATGGAGAGGATCATAATGGAACTCATAAATAAAGACATTGGGGACCTACAGACACTGGATCCTACCCAATTTGGCTTTGTCAAGGGCAGATCCTGCCTCTTGAACTTGGTCGACTTTTTCAAACAGTCACTAAGGCCATTGATGAGGGTAAGGCAGTTCACACAGCCTACCTTGACCTAGCAAAAGCGTTGACACAATACCCCACTCGGGCATCATAGAAAAGCTCACCAGCTTAGATGTAAACCCATATGTCACAAGATGGGTTGCAAACTGGCTCAAGGACAGAACACACAGGGTTAGAGTTGCTGGTGCCATGTCAGACTCTAAGCCGGTCACGAGCGGTGTCCCACAAGGCTCAGTCCTGGGCCCCCTCTTGTTCGGCATTTATTTTTCTGAAGTGCAGGCAAACATAGGGGGATTGTGGCTGACAAATTTTGCAGATGACTGCAAACTGGGCACCATAATTGACACTCCATCAGACACAGACATCCTCCAGAAAGGTCTCATAGAAATGGATAACTGGTGCCAGAGCCATGGCCTTAAGCTAAATGCCAAAAAATGTATAGTCATACCCTTTGGGAAAAATAAGGTAACCCCTAATTACCACATAGGTGGTAATCCATTAAACACGGAAGAAGTTATCAGGGACCTGGGGACCCAAGTTGACAGTAACTTCTCTTTTGACACTCACATTGCCAAAGTGGTTAGGAAGACCTTCTACATTGCCCACCTGATCATGAAGGGATTCACATCCAGATCAGGAGAGGTCATTGTACCCCTGTACTCTTCACTTATCAGACCAATGATTGAGTACAATGCCCCATTTGGAATGTACCTTACCCGACACCTGCAGCAGTTGGAAAGACCCCAAAAGTTCATCACCAAAAGGATAAAGGGGCTCAAACATATGTCATACGATGCCCGACTGAAGAAACTCCAGCTCTATTCAGTCACATACTGTCTGCTCAGAGGTGATCTGTGCCTGACAATCAAGGCCATGTCCAACCCGGAATTAATGGACATGCTCCACCTCAAAAAATCCAAATCCATCAGAGCCACGAGAGCAAGAGACTTAAACCTCAACACGGATATAAATAGGACATGCTGGAGGGACAGATTCATCACCCAGAGACTCCCTACACTATGGAACAGAATCCCAGTCCATGTGAGGCAGAGCCCCTCACTGACTCTGTTCAAGAGAAATCTTGACGAGTGGATGGGAGATCGTAGGTTTACCTCGGGAATCATCTCTGTATCACTGCTGGACAGAGGCACAGCAAACTAATGGGTATAGTATTCTCATCCTAAGGGGTGGTGAAAGCCACACACACTCTGGCTAGGCTTTTAAATGCCCTAGGGCAGATAGCCTAGTATGAACCTATGAACCTACAAGAATTAAAGAACATATTAGAGACTCTAAGAAGAATAAACATTTTAGTCCCATAGCAGAACATTTTAATATATTTCATGGAAGTGACCCTGATGGGTTACAAGTAACAGTACCAGAACAGGTTCATGATGATTTTTGTACAATGGATATTATTAAGAATATTTTAAGGAAATAAGCTATTTTTTTTTTAAATATGGTACATTACATCCAGGGGGGCTCAATGGAGAGTTTTCTTGGAAATATTATATGTAAAGTATCTTTAAAAGAAGTTAATTTTTTAATTGACTTTTTAAAGTGGATAATTGTTTAATTAATTTAATATGTGTATAAAAGGTGGAGTTGTGTAAAGAATGTTTTACTTTGTAAAGGCTTTTTGGTAAGTTGAGGCGCTAGAGGAATTTGAATTCTTGTGTTTTAATTAAAGTCTTGTGTTTTGGGGTCTATATTACATGATCGAATGATCACAATTGTGAATGCTCTAAAGAGAGAAAAGGCAGCATATTGAAACCATTATTGTGGGGGGATGCACCCCCCCCCGCTAAATATATATACCAACTCTGAGATTGCACTACAGTGAAGAAAGGGCAAATATTCCATTCTTCACTGTACTGCAATCCCACAAAAGCACTTTGGTGTACTGCCTTTCCACTCTTTAGAGTGTTTGCAATAGTGATCATTCGCTCACGTAATATAGACCCGTGTTTTGTGCATACTTGGCAGTTTTCTTCACTGGTACAGCATTTTTGTGGTTTCAAAAATGGTTTTCTGTGTTATTTTTATTCTGGTAATGTTTGTGTAACTTGAGGAGATGAAAGCACTAAATAAATAACCATGGATAGTGCTTCCTGAGAAGGCTTTTTGTTGTAGCTAATTTACTAATCAAGAAAACTTGTTTTTTATGTAGGTGAGTCGTATACACATTGACATAGGTTTCTTACTGCTGCTCATATACTGCAACCTTATATATTTTGTTGTAGACAACACCTAGTAAGATCCAGTGCTGTATAAAGTTATATACATTGCCACAGACAGTACCCAGTAAAATTCAGTGCTGCATAAAATGATACCATTTGTCACTGCTTTCCACACAATACACACTTGCTGCTATTGTGGGTCATTTTAAGTCTAGACAGTATCACTCAAAGGTGAGAATCAGCTGCTTGTTAAAATTCCACACTGCACATTGTAAATCTGTCAGATTTCTATCCAACAACCAAGTTTTCTTTCACTGTAAATGGCTTCTACTTGCTTGGATTCCATTTTTTTTTCAACACAGACTTCATTTGCATGCCACAACATGTTACCAGCAGATTTTAATTGTTATTTACAAATCAAATGCCACAGTGCAGAATCATTACTGGATTTTCTTCTGTCCAGCAGTACTTTTGAACTGTTTTACAAATGGCTTGCCACTAAACTTCTCATTTAGCTTCTCACAGATTGTTTAGGCTATGGTTAAAAAAATTCAGCACAGACATTTCCAATTTCGCACATTTAGAACTGCCTGACTTATTTTTTTCAGAATTCCATCACACTTCTTCTCAGTACAATCGAGTTAGTACACTTAAGAAATACCTAACTTACCTACTCAGAAATCCAGTATAACAATTTTCCTCAATATATCATCATTTGTTCTGACTATTGACTTTGTACTGCCACACATTTTCCAATAACCTGTACATCATTTACTCCTTCACTTTTTTAAGCATGCCACTTTTCCACACTTTGCATTTACTAGCAAACCTTTCTTACATTTGGAGAATTTCCACAACTTTCTCCAAGTCACAAAAATTACAGCATGGTGTCAAGTGTTTGTTGATTTTCTTAATACATTTTAAATTCAGTAAGCTACTTTTTTGCCATTAGAAAAATCATTGCAGTTTTGTAATACTAACTAATTGTATCAGTAATTTCTTCCAGCAGTATTCTTATACAGATACTTTATACTGCAAACACATTTTCCTCAATACATTTCTTTCTGCAATATTTCCAAGATGGCTTCACACTGATCAGCAACTGTGGCTCCCCCAGTGTGAAAAAAGAAACTGAGAGATAAGAGCTACTAATTCTGACAGTTTTAGTAAAATTCAATTACTGGCTTATAAGTACACTGCCTGGATGGCAGCAAAGATGAAACTTAGCCTGAAAGAAAATCAACTTGAAAAGGTGAAGAGAAAGCACTGACACGGCAGAATCGTGCAGCTGATCAGCAAAAAGTAGTTCATTCTCCAGCCTTTGTACAAGAGATGACTTTCAGTAATTTAATGGAAAAATAAATGAAATGTGCTCAAAGCTGATTAAAATGCATGAAACACTGAAGGGGAATATAAATTCAAATAAAAAAGGCTTAAAATGGAAGAAGCTTTAAACAGCTATTCAGGTGAACTGATAAAACTGCAAAAATCAGAGGTAAAAAAATGAAGAAAAGGCTGGCTGAGTATGAGACTGCATAAGAAGAGCTATTTAAAAAAATGGTAGTGTTAGAGAACAGGGCATGCTGAGAAAACCTGAGATTTTCTGCTGCACCAGAGAAACTGGAAGGAACAGACTGTATTCATCTTATGAATACAAAAATAAGCACATTGACTCGTATTCCACAGCAGGATTTGTTAATTGAAGAAATACCTTGTGTGTGTGCTCCAAACCTGGCCATGAGAAAGCAGCCAAATCCTGTTTTAGTAAAGATGCACTCATATCAGCAGAAAGAGTTTATCCTGGCAAACTTGTGGCAGAGTATTCAAAATTGGAGAGAGTAAAGTGTTTGTTAAAAATGATTATTCCTGGTACACCAGGCAGAAGAGAAACAAATGTATCCCAGCACTCAGGCAATGTTGAGAGGTAGATGTGAGAGCCAAGCTGTTGCATCCATATGTCTTCAAAATATTTTTTCCTGCGGGATTAAACTCATGATTGATGCAGGATAAGCTAAGTAGGATTTACAAAAGTTTGTCCAAAAAGTGAGCCATCAAACAAAAGAGAACTCTGCTTTTCATTCTTCTGATAATAAAGCCCATTGAGAGACTCTGCCAGTGAAACCTTTTCTAATGTTCCAAAGGAAAATACTTGAGAGAGAGAAAAAAGCAAAGGAGTTGACTAGATGAATTGGAAGTATCTTGAACTTGAACTGGGGTCTGGGGTTGGGAGATGGAGATGAACAGGAATAAGAACCAGCAACACTGAAATTAGTGACTAAATGCAAGACCATAAAACATCAATCACATGGTTGAAGTATTGTTTTACAAGAAAAAGTGGCTGAGAAAGATTGGAGTTTTGTTGTCTATGGTTGTTGGTTCTTTTGTTGACTTTGTTAAACTTGTGGGGGACTGAAAAGCATGTACCCCACTTTGTGTCATTAATGTTTGGAAGGGCACTAAAATTCATAAAAATATTTGTATAAGGCATTCTATGATATAAGTTGTATGTTATATAGTAAAGTAGTTTCAGTGATTGTTGCATGTGACAAGGATACTGAAGTAAGCTGGTACTTTTTTCATTTTTAGTTTTAAGAAATGTAGGCATTATAATGTAAAAAGAGAAAATAGGCTGTTCAAAAGCATGTTCAAGTTAATATACTGTAATCTTGGGCCACTGGGATGGGGGATAGGGAGTATAAGTGCACTGATTATAATATATGTAGAGTTGAGATGTTTTCTCTTGCTTTTGTATAGCTGCATGTCTGGATTGATGCCCTTGTTTTAATCTAATGACAAGTTTGTTGTGTAAGCATGTGTGCTATTAAAATAAGAGAACACTGTTAATGTATTGAACAGTTTTCCTTTAACAAATAACTGTTTGGAGTGTGTTGAAAAGTCTGCAGCTGGGGGCAGCCATACTTTCTGTTCTTATATTTCTATGGAGACAAACTATAAATCATGAAAACTCTGGACATGGTTTGTTGAGAGAAGAATAAAATTAAAAGGTTCAAGGGCAAGCAGCTTATTAAAAAATAAAGTTTGAAATTATTGGAAGTGAATAAATTATAGCAGTTTTCTTGATACCTAAATACCTCATTGAATTTACAAGAGCAGTGTATAATTTAGTTTTACTAAAAGATAGCCAGTGCATTTTCTTCTTAAATTTAAAACTTGATATTTCCTGAAAGCATACAAACTGGTTCTCACATCTTGGAGGAGAAAAAAGGTAAGGCAAGATCAGACAGCAATCAATGTAAGTAGGAGCACAAGCTGCAACATGTTTTAGTATAAATAACCTTAATTTTTAGTTAGGTAGTGTGTGTGTGTGTGTGTGTGTGTGTGTGTGTGTGTGTGTGTGTGTGTGTGTGTGTGTGTGTATGTGTGTGCAGCTGTCAGTTTGGGACAATTGTTCCTATCAAGATGGTTAAACTTTATTATTTGAAAATGTTATAGTTTTGTGTGAATGTTTTAAGTTAATAGTTTATGGGGTGATCTGGGGTTGTGTTTGTTTGCTTATTTTGTTTTTTGAGGCTTTTCTTTGTAACTAGAGGTCTTGTAAACTGTGACATAGGCTCAAGTGGAGATGACAAGAAACAGTTTTATAAATGATCAACCTGCCAAACTTTGGGGGGGGGTGCATGTAACACAAAAAACGGACATAGAAATTTAAAAAAGCTGACATAGATAATAGGTGGGTATAATAATTTCTTATCATAATGGATACACTATCCATATTATTTTGGAATGTGAATGGCTTTGCAGGTATAGATAAAATGTAAGAGTACTAAATGATGTTAAGAAATGCAGATTACAAATAGCAATGCTACAGGAGATGCATTTGGAAAGAAGAAAGTGTGTGAATTTGATAAAGAAAGGATTTCAGGATAGATATTCAGCAGAATATCGGGGACAAAATAACAGGTGAGTATTTGTACAAATTGCTAGAGGAGCTCCAATAGAGATTGAAGAAGGAAAAAAGATAATAGTGATAGATTTGTGGTAGGGGCTACTGGGAAGTCAAGAGGCTTATACTGGCATGTATTTCTATTCCATCTAAACTACTATTATGGAGCTTAAGAATTTTTTGACAGAAATAATAATTTTTCGGTAGGGAATTTTACTTATATTTATTTTATATTTGTTTCCAGGGAAAGTCTAACTTGGAACAAAGCCAATTTTCAATGGCGACCCAGGAAGAAATGCTTCAGACACATGTATTTTTAATGTAGGAGGAAACCGGAGCACCCAATGAAAACCCACATGAATGCAGGGAGGACATGCAGACTCCACACAGAAGGCACCTCAGCCGAGAATTAAACTGGAGAACCTCTTGCTGTGAGACAACAACACTACCTCTGCACCACTGCGCCATCCATATATTATTATATTATACATATATTATTATTATATTATACATCAGTATTTGATATATATATATATATATATATATATATATATATATACATATATATATATATATATATATATATATATATATATATACACACACACACACACACACACACACACACACACACACAAATATATATATATATATATATATATATATATATATATATATATATATATATATATATATATTACTTATAGGTGGGAACTAGAACTTCATTCGCAACAGTGAGGATGTGTCTGGGGGACACCTAGAAGGGGAAAATATAACAAAATAGGATAGATTTCTGAAACATTTTATGAAAATATTTGGTATGGAAGATATGAATTCAGTATTAGGAACTCTGAGAGAATTTACATATTATTCCCCATGGTGCAATAACTGGTCTAGACTAGACAGAAATTATATTTCACAGGAACATATTCATTTAATTGAATGCTTTGTCACATATAAAATGACTATTTCACATCACGCACAAATAACAACTAAGATAAAATTGCAGGATAATAAAGTCAAAAATGAGACACTGGTGCCTCATCTATCTGTTAAACAGAAGATTTAAGAAATTGATAGTGCAAATTATTTGAGAGTTATTAACAAATATAGAAATGTCTTCAGAAGTTATGTTGAATAGGATAAAATGAAAATGGAATTTAAAAATAGGGTGGAAATAAAAGAAAAAGAGATGTGGTTAGGAAAGAACAAGGATTATTTAGAAGGGATGACAAAGGTTAAAGCATTGCAGAATAAGGGGAATCCCACAGAACAAGAAGAGGTCCAACTGCAGAGTGCTAAAGAGAAAACAATGGAGTATCTGGATAATATGCATGAGTTTAGAAAGATTGCTGTTAAGAAGCTGCTTTTTTTAATAACTCCAGAGCACAAAATTTTAGCACAACGACTTAAGTAACAGAAAGTAGAAGAGGTTATTGCCAAACATAGGGAGCCTATAACTAGAAAAATAACCAGAGGTATTAGAGGTATTTCAGAAATTTTATGAAAATTTGTATAAAGCACAGAAATGTGAAAATCAAGAAAGAGCACAAATGGAAATATTTATGGAAGACTTAAGTATGCCAAGGTTAGGGGTAGATGAGACTCAACAATTAACTGTTAAGATGAGAGCAGATGGGGCAAAACCTATGGCATACAGTCAACCTGCAGGAAAGTCTCTAGGAATAGATGGTATTTCTGTGGAGGTTTTGAAGCTATGAAGGGAGAAAGTAATAAAGATCTGAACGGTTTTGTTTAACAGTATTTTAAAAGTAGGGGATGCACCAGCATCCTGGAAGAATGTTGCAGTGGTTGTAATATCTAAAAACGAAAAGGACCCATAAGACCCAGCTTCATAAATGCCAATTTCAATTTTAAATCATGACTATAAAATGTTTATGTCTGTAATAGCTGAAAGAATGACAAAAGTGTTGCCAAAATCAATAGATATGGATCAGTGTGATTTTGTGGAGAGGGGAAAAAACATTTGACAACATTAATAGAATAATGATGATCCAGAGGGAAGAGGAATGTAAGAAAATACCACTATTGTTGGTGGATGTTGATGCAGAGAAAGCATTTGATAGAGTAAGCTGGTATTTTATGAGTAGGCCAGTGGAAACATTTGCTTTCCCTGATACAATACTAAGGATAATTAGAAAGATATATGAAGAATCTAAGGCAAAAATTAAAGTAGTAGGGTTCCTCTCCTATACATTGTGTCTGAACAGAGGAACTAGGGTGGCCTGCTTTCCTTTTACTATTTGTGTTACATGTAGAGCCTTTGGCAAAGAAAATAAGGGACTGAGAAATTCCAGGATATAATTTGTACGGTAATGAAGAAAAGTTGGCTTTATTTGCAGAGAATATTTTGTACTGATAAAATCAGAAAAGGACATCTCAATGTTGTGGAACATTTTGAGATAGTTTCAAACATTTTTGGAATATAAAATTAATGAAGATAAAACAAATCCTATAGCTGTAGAGTATGTACCCAAACAAGAATTGATTCAGCAATAGCCATATTTATGGGGACATGATAAAGTGATGTACTTAGGAGTATGGATTAAAAAGGATTCTGTTATGGCAGCTGAGGATATGTGGGAAGAGACTAAACAAAAGCTAACACAAAAACTGAGAAAGTGGACATTTTTGGATCCTTCCAATAGAACAACATGGTTTAGGATTACCTGATTTGAAGGTATATTCTAGAGCTATACAGTTAAGGCTCATATATATAACAGAAGCAGAAAGCTATAATTTAGTGTAGAAAGGAATGATAATGAAGCAAGGGGAGAAATTTGAGAAATAAGGAGAGACTGGGATTTTGGATGCAGATCCTTAAGGAAAATAACAAAGGTTGTACAGAATATTGTATTCATAAAGTTGCAGAAAGTATTCTAAGAACTAAGCCAATGTGGAAATGGAGAAAGGAGATTGCCAGGAGAGATGAATGCAATTAAGGGTACAGGAGAATAGGCAAGAGGAAGATGGAATTTACTGAAGAAAATTTAGAATGGAACCTTGATATTGGAAGCAAATAATAAGAGAGAGAAAGGTAATATGATGGGAAGAAGCCAAGAACACATCTGGACTGCAGGCTAGAGACTGCCTTCCCTAGCACTTGTCAGTGCATAAATAAAGAGACTGGGATAGGGGAATCTTGTGTGAAAGAACTGCTCTGGTAGACTTTTTGCTGAATCTGCAGGAGAAGCTGCTGTTAAAAAAGGAATAATTAGTAGGGCATATAAAATATTGCACGATAACTGTAGGAATGAATCAGCAGAGGTTAGAAAAGTTTGGGAAAAGAGAGTGGATAAGCAATTCACAAGGAAACAATAGGAGGACATATGTATGGCTCCCAAATATGCAATAGTCTAGTAGATTTAGGAATTTTGCTTGTAAGTATTTCCATACCCAAGCAAACTCTAAAGAATTTTTCTGCAGGTAGATGGCAAATGTTGGAGGTATAATTGGAAAGAAAGCGATAACTGGGAACACGTGTTTTGGGAATGCTGTGAGTTGGCAAAATTTAAAAAATTCCCTCCAGGGTACTCTGTCAGAAATACTGGGTGAGCAAATGACTGTGTCTAAGGACATAATTTTTTTGAGCTGGGACAAATGCTTTGAACTGCTTTGACAAAATAAGGCCTTATCAAATTTAATTTTCATGTCTACCAAAAAAGCAATTATTATAAAATGGAAATCAAAGTCTAAACCAAGTGTATTTAAAATATGAATATTATAGCAGGAATCCAAGAACTAGAAAGGGGATCTTTACAAAAAGGTAGCAGCAAATTCCTAGAAACAAGTGGGAATTGTGGGAACAAATCATGCAAAATAATGTTTTGTAGGAGGAGGGAGGTTTAAAGGAATCAATTTGTGTATTGTTGGATTGATGATTATTATACAAAAGAATGCATGTGACGTATAATATTTCTAACTGGGGAAAAGTGAATATGGTTTGTTTTCTTTTATATAAATTTATATTTCAATATATCTTAAGTGGTAATTCAATAGAAGTGTAAAAATACATTTATTTCTACAAGTTAATATATTCACTATGCATCTCTTCTGTAACAACTCTCCAACAATTTACTATGTATTTTTTAATAAGCAGTATTTCAGCAGTTTCACAGCCCATTTCAAAACATTCAGCAGTACTTTTCATCCTGCCACTATCCTCAAGTAATTATTTTAAAGTTTATCTAAGAATTGTTCCGCTTACTTCAATTTGAGAGTCTAGAGCCTGCTTCTCACTTTATGCGTCTATGTCTTATTGGGAATGGCAAGGTGAATCACTGTCACTTTAACACTTAATTCATCTGGCTGTTAGTGCAGATGATTAAAGCTTTGAGCCATTAACTCATTTAATGCTGAACAGCAGGAGACCAATTAACACTTTTGATTCCTGAGATTTTGTAAGCCAGCAAATCACTGGCTTCCTGAGAGCTTCTCCCAAATTCATCTACTGAAAACATACTATATTAGATTGACAATATCTGATAAATGGTGTGAGTTACAAAAAATAAAATATGGTACTTTTTTTGCAAACAATGGGCTATACAATGGTGTTGGCATCAAATGTCTGTCTACAGATGCCGATTTTACATTGCAGATTTCTGAAAGAAAAAATGTATTTTGTTTGCAAAAATACTAGTGTTATCATCAAACAAAAATTATATTTTCTTAAAGATGCAAGATAGATTAAATATATCATTGAATGAATTGTTCCACTGTTCAAAAGGTTTACAGTTACATATGACAAGAAGGGATAGCATACTAGTATTTTGTAATATTGACAAATCTATGCAAATTATGCATATAATAATTTTACAGTATTCCAATATAATTTTGATCTGCAAAACCATATGTGTTAAATGGCGAGTATCAATGGCAACATTGTGTGCCTTAATGTTTTGTATAATATGGCAACTTTGGTTCACCTGTATGTCACCAGCTTTTATAAAGTCATGCAGTTATTAAAATACAGGTAATAGCTGTAACTGCTTTACCAAAACAACATATATATCATCACATTACCCAGCATGTTTTAATCTCTTTTTTTTTTTGCTAATATCTACTGATTGGATACAATACCTCCAAGATGACATTACCACACTCTAGTTTTACATTACTAATATAAATATGGAGATATACATTTTTTTCGTAATTTTTGTTTTTAAACAGTCTTTAATAACTCCAGCTCTAGACATCCCATACTGATAATTTCTGTGAGCATAGCAAATCATGTCAGCTTGTTAGCTTAGTTTGATGTATTTACCTTTACCAGGACTTCAGAAATTTGAGTTTGAGGAAAGTGACGAGTATACTCATTTCAGGAATAAATAGAAGTCACCTCTAAAGATGAGTATACTCATTTCAGAAGTACAGGGAAGTCTTCTGTGAAGATGAGTATACTCATTTCAGAAGTACAGGGAAGTCTTCTGTGAAGATGAGTACACTCATTTAAGGAGTACACAGAAGTCTTCTGTAAAGATGAGTATACTTATTTCAGGATTACACAGACGTCTCCTGTAAAGATGAGTATACTCCTTTCAGGAGTACACAGATGTCTCCTGTAAAGTTGAGTAAACTCTTTTCAAGAATACACAGAAGAAGTCTCCTGTAAAGATGAGTATACTCTTTTCAGGAGTACACAGAAGTCTCTTGTAAAGATGAGTATACTCATTTCAGGAGTACACACAAAGTCTCCTGTAAAGATGAGCATACTCATTTCAGGAGTACACAGATGTCTCCTGTAAAGATGACTAAACTCATTTCAAGAGTACATGGAAGTCTCTTGTAAAGATGAGTATACTCTTTTCAGGAGTACATAGAAATCTCTTGTAAAGATGCGTATACTCATTTCAGGAGTACACAAGAAGTCTCCTGAAAAGATGAGTATACTCATTTCAGGAGTACACAGTTGTCTTCTGTAAAGATGAGTATACTCATTTCAGGAGTACACAGACGTCTTGTAAAGATGAGTATACTCTTTTCACAAGTGCACAGAACTCTCTTGTAAAGATGAGTATAGTAATTTCCGGAGTACATAGAAGTCTCCTGTAAAGATGAGTATACTAATTTCAGGAGTAAACAGAAGTCTCCCATAAAGATGAGTATACCCATTTCAGGAGAACACAGAAGTCTCCTGTAAAGATGAGTATACTCGTTTCAGGAGTACACAGACAGTCTGCTGTAAAGATGAGTAAACTCATTTCAGGAGTACACAGAAATCTCCTGTAAAAATGAGTATACTCATTTCAGGAGTACATGGAAGTCTCCTGTAAAGATGAGTATACTCATTTCAGGAGCACACAGAATTCTCCTGTAAAGATGAGTATACTCATTTCAGGAGTACACTGAAGTCTGCTGTAAAGATGAGTATACTCATTCCAGGAGTATGAGAAAGTCTCCTGTAAAGATGAGTATACCCATTTCAGAAGTACAGGGAAGTCTTCTGTGAAGATGATTATACTCATTTCAGGAGTACACAGACGTCTCCTGTAAAGATGAGTATACTCCTTTCAGGAGTACACAGACATCTCCTGTAAAGATGAGTATACTCATTTCAGGAGTACACAGAAGTCTCTTGTAAAGATGAGTATAGTCATTACAGGAGTACATAGAAGTCTCCTGTAAAGATGAGTGTACTCTTTTCAGGAGTGAATAGAAGTCTCCTGTAAAGATGAGCATACTAATTTCAGGAGTACATAGAAGTCTCATGTAAAGATGAATATACTCATTTCAGGAGTACACAGATGTCTCCTCTAAAGATGAGTATACTCATTTCAGGATACACAGACATCTCCTGTCAAGAAGAATATACTAATTTCAGGAGTACACAGAAGTCTCCTGAAAAGATGAGTAAACTCATTTCAGGTGTACATGGAAGTCTCCTGTAAAGATGAGTATACTCATTTTAGGAGTACACGGAAATCTCATGTAAAGGTAAGTATACTCATTTCAGGAGTACACGGATGTCTCCTGTAAAGATGAGTATACTAATTTCAGGAGTACACAGAAGTCTGCTGTAAAGATGAGTATACTCATTTCAGGAGTACTCAGAAAGCTCCTGTAAAATGAGTACTCATTTCAGAAGTACATGGAAATCTTCTGTAAAGATGAGTATATTCATTTGATGAGTATGAGGAAGTCTCCTGTAAAGAGTATACTCATTTCAGAAGTACAGGAAAGTCTTCTGTAAAGATGAGTATACTTATTTCAGGATTACACAGATGTCTCCTGTAAAGATTAGTATATTCCTTTCAGGAGTACACAGACATCTCCTGTAAAGATGAGTATACTCATTTCAGGAGTACACAGATGTCTCCTGTAAAGATGAGTATACTCATTTCAGGAGCACACAGACATCTCCTTAAATGAGTGTACTCATCTTCACAGAAGACTTCCCTGTACTTCTGAAATGAGTATACTCATCTTCACAGAAGATATACTCATTTCAGGAGTACACAGATGTCTCCTGTAAATATGAGTATACTCATTTTGGGAGTACAGGGAAGTCTCCCGCAAAGATGAGTATACTCTTATAGGATATACAGGTACTCTGATTTCCTGATGACTATACTCTTGCAGGAAGCAATGAGTTAACAAGTTGCATCCTATATCCAAGATGGAGTGTTTGATTCTTTCCACCTCCATTTGCCTACTCTGAGCAAGTTGTTTAACCAGACAGTGCTACTGGGTTAACCCTGAAAAGGGACATTTGTATCCAGTGGGCTTACCCTGTTAGCAAATGTCCAAAATAAATATAAAATAAAAAATAAAATTCATTCAACAGTACTTCTTTGAGAAGGTTTCTCTCTCTCACCATTCAGTAACTCCTTCTTTAGAACAGATATAATCCTGCTTAGAATTATTTGTCTCTTGGACTTTCTGTTTTAGCTTTGCAGAAAATGTAAAATTTTATTCTATTTATTATACCTGTTTACCAGGGTAGTGCACTGATCAAAACTGACCACTAGGTGGCACAACTGAGGAGATAAAAATTACTGTAGAGGAAAAGCAAAACAGGTATATGTTATCATTAAAACACTTTTTGCATTGTCAGCAGAACAGCAGTGAGAAGGAAGAAATAATAACAAAATTGCTTGCAGTTAATATAATGCTGAATGAGTTAATGTCCACTAGTGCTACAAACATTTGCATAATAATATTAATAATATGCACAATATTTACAATATAGCTTAATTGCTGTATTTTTCACACTTTATAACTTCAGGCTCAGAATGCATACTCTCATTGAATGTCTCTTTTGCTTAATTTCTGAGAGTCACTTCAGCTTCATGTTTTGCAACATTTTCTGTTCTTTGCTTTGTACTATTTGCAAATTGTAATGGCATTTCTACTCTCTGCTTTGCAATACTTCCAGGATGTAATATAGGTTCATAGGTTCATCGATGTATACTAGACTAATGGCCCTGGAGCCTTTACAAGTCTAGCCCATAGGATTACCCTGGCATCATGCCACCCAACCTTAGTTCCCAGAACCTCTGTTGAGTAGAGCCACTGGAGTGATCCTCGGGGTGAATTTTTTATTTCCCATCCACTCATCAAGATTTCTCTTGAAGAGGGCCAGTGAGGTGCTCTGTTTGACATGTATGGGAAGTTTGTTCCATAGCATGGGCAGTCTCTGGGTTATGAACCTGACCCTTCAGCTTGTTCTGTTGATTGTGGTAATGAGGCTGAGGTCTCTGGAGCATGTGGTGTGAGGGATTGTGATTTCTTTAGATGTAGCATTTCTAACAGAGCTGGGTCAGACATGCCTTTGTAAGTAAAGCAGAGATCGCCTCTAAGTAGGCGATATGAGACAGAGAGTAGCTGGAGTTTTCTGAGTCTGTCCATATAGGACAAGTGTTTAAGGCCTTGGATCCTCTTTGTGAGGTACTTTTGTGGCCCACAGTTGTTGCAGGTGTCTAGTGAGGTACATACCAAATGTGGCATTGTGCTTGATGACTGGCCTAATGAGGGAAGAGTAGAGGGAGACAATGACCTCTTTCTTCCTGGATGCAAAACCCTTAGTAATGAGATGTGCAAAACCCTTAGTAATGAGATGTGCCACATAGAAGGACTTTCTGACTACAGTGGCAATGTGGTGGTCAAAAGACAGGTTGGTGTCAACCTGTGTTCCCAGATCTCTTATAACACCTTCTGTGTTCAGTGGACTGCTATCGATGTGGTAATTCATAGGAACTGGACTTTTCCCAAAGGGGATGATGATGCATTTTTTGGCATTGAGCTTAAGGCTATGCTTCTGACACCAGTCGTTGGTCTCAGTAAGGCCTTTCTGTAGGATGTCAACATCACTTGGGGATGTAATACTAGCTCCCAACTTGCAATTGTCTGAAAACTTTGTCAGCCAGAGCCCCTTTGTGTGGGCCTGGACTTCAGAGAAGTAGATACCAAACAGGAGAGGACCCAGGACCGAACCCTGTGGGACTCCACTCGTGACTGGTCGTCAGTCTGACTTGGAGTTAGCTACTTTTACCATGTGGGTTCTATCTGTGAGCCAGTTTGCAACCCACCTAGTGATATAGGGGTTGATGCCTAGCTTAGTGAGTTTTTCTATGATTCCTGAGTGGGGATTAGTATCAAAGGCCTTGGCCAGATCAAGGTAGGCTGTATGAATCACCTTTTCATCATCCACAGCTCTGGTGACTGACTCAAAGAAGTTGACCAGGTTGAGCAGGCATAATCTACCCTTCACAAAATCAAACTGTGTATGATCCAGAGTTTGGAGATTCCCTACATCCTTGTTTATTATGTCCATGATGATGCGTTCCATAGCTTTGCATATGAGACTCATCAGGCTAATGGGGCGATAGTTCCCAGGGTCTGTAGTCACTCCTCCTTTGTGGAGAGGGATGACTGCAGTACACCATTCGGTAGGGACAAAGCCTGAGGTGAGGTTGTGATTGAACATGGCACACAGGTGAGGTGCCAGTTCACGCTGTAGTTCATGTAGAACACAGCCTGGGATATTGTCAGGTCCCATAGAAGCTGTATTCTTGGCCTTGGACAGTGCTGTTTTAACCTGTGCAGCAATAATACTGGGTGCCTGGCAATCTACTGCTATTGTGATTGGTCCTTTGATGGGGGTGAGAGGGGTAAAGTTGGCACTGAATCTGTCGGCCAGTATATTTGCTTAATTTTTTCTTGATTGAATTATATATATATTTGCTGGTATTGTTTTCCGATACTCTTAAGTGCCTCCATTTTGATTTTTTCCTAATTTACTGCTTTCTGCACTTGTTTTTAGTCATTTTTTATTTAACTGCATTTATTTAAACTGTATTTGCTTTACTATTGCTACACACTCAAGTATTTTGTAGTATAAACCGCTCCCTTCTACTGAGACTACTACTGCCAGTTGTTCTATCACAGCAGGCTGAGTATGATCATTTGCTCTACAGAATTTATTCCCTTCAGCTGTCTTATTATAGGGTATGCTGTATTATATTTATAAATGGTGTATGCTCTTCCTCTCTCTTTGTTAACAGTGCAATCCTTGTATCTTTAGAGCTTTCCAAAAGTACAGATCTTTATTGGGTTAATTCACTTCAGTGTATATGTCTGATGTTTGTTCTCTCTCTTTCTAAGTTGGAAAAAGGCATTTGTATTACTTATTCACTTGCTGGACCCCCTCCCCACACTGATATGGAGGTCTGTTAAAAGAATTGTTTTCTTCCTATTGCCTTCACAACTGTTAAGTGTTGAAACTATTTACATATGTATGCAATTATTTATCTAGCTAGCTAATAAACTATATATTTAGCTCTCTTTCTCTCTCTCTCTCTCTCTCTCTCTGTATATATATATATAGTTGTTAATCTGATAAGTGAACTGGCCCAAAGACCATTTTCCACCATGACCTGGGCTAAGAGACAGTAACAAGTTTTCAAAACAACATTTACAAACAGGTTACCTTTCTAGTTACATTTCAAACCAGAAATTGCATTCAGGTTACATTATAAACAACAGATGTTCATCTTTCTCACCGCTGGAGGATTCTGTTGACTATAGGTTTATATCTTGTCTAGGATATAATAACTGGCCAGTTTTAAAAAGCTCTGTTTTCCTTTCACACTTTCAGTCTGACTGCAGTAGGGAAATCAGCAATCAGAATGAAGAAATATTCCAGACTTATTTGCCCTCAAAAGGAAGCAGTTTTCTAGGACCATTTGGCCTTGAAGTTTATTTCTTGCAGATAAGTCCCCACAGGGAGTCCTTACAAACAGAAATGTTTGCCTTTTTAAGAAAATGCTATATATTTTAAATTGTGACTAAAGCAGTATGTAAGAAATCAGGTATATTTTCATAATATTGGAAGTTTCCTGTCAGGGACTACTATTTTTAAGGCTTATTCTGTGATTTAGGGGCTATTTTGTGTCAAACGTGTACTACTTATGTAAGTGTTTAGTTGATTTGTAAGAATTAAATAGTCAGGAACTGTTTTAATTGGCCAGAAAGCATTTTGAATGTATTTAGAGATTGTGTGCACTTTATGACTACTTACATGCTATTTTTGCTGTTAAGTGTACGTAGCAGACAACCACTTTATTTCTGACAGGGATTTTGCTATTTTTTGTCAAATTTACAGAAGAAGGGACTGTATGGCCAAGTGTAAGTATGTGTATTTCTTGTGAACACTTCTGTGGCATCTCAATTTCTGACCAACTCATTCCTGTACTGCTAACAAGTTTTTAGTCCTTGTCCTCAGGTGCAGCATGAATACTTATTCTGGTCTTACTGTCTCTTCTCCCACTGTGCCTAAAAAGAATAAACAACACAATAAAGAGCCCTTGATGCCACAGTAGACTAAATTAGTGCCTCAGCTGTTGGTGAGTGAACCTGTAATGGACATTCATTGTTACTCAGACCACTCATTTTCTTCTCTGGGTTCCTGAAATGTAGTCCTTTCAGTTACTGTGAACCAGGGGTTAGCCATATCCTCTTCAGTTGTTCAAGTGTTATAGGCATGGAAGAGCCATCTTAATTGGGTCAAGGAGGCACTCTGGGGGATGCTTCTTGGGATAACTGGGAAAAAAAAACTCTTGATGGGGCCGAACTGCCATCTTCTTGTTGATCTTCAGTCATAGCATTACCTGCAAAGAAAAACAGGTTAGGCATTGCTCATCTGAAGACACAATGTCTGTTAGAAAAGATGATTTTTCATACCTTAGCAAGGCAGTTATTACAGGCTGTTAATCCTTGTGCTCAGAAATTGTTCCCTGAGAACACTGTCACCAAAGAAATTCCTGAGGAAAATCTGTCAGAGGATTTTGGCATTCACAGAAACAAGGCTTCGTTTTCTAGAGATTCACAAGCCATAACTCTGATTTAGAGGAAACTTGCTCCATTCCACCTGCTTTGGAGGAATTTTCTTTCTCTCCGACTGTTTCCAGGATGAATGTTTTTTTTTTTGGGGGGGGAATATGGATGTTCCCTTTGAACTGAGGTGATATTATGATATGTTACAAGGGGATATACCTCAAGCTACACTCATCCATCCCATTTTACCAGCCTTGGAGGACATGTTTAATGCTGCCTCTAATAATCCTAACTCTAAACCATTAACCCCCAAAAAGGTGGCTAGACTGTATAAATAACAATTTTGTTTTCCCATCTTAGATCAAATTCATTGCAATATCTACTTCTTCACCTGCTGGCAACAGATTATTAGTTACTACCAACCCTCCCCACTGGACAAAGGAGACCAGGTGTTGGACAGATCTTGTAAGAGAATTTACTCTGCTGGCAACAGATTATTAGTTACTACCAACCCTCCCCACTGGACAAAGGAGACCAGGTGTTGGACAGATCTTGTAAGAGAATTTACTCTGCTGGCAACAGATTATTAGTTACTACCAACCCTCCCCACTGGACAAAGGAGACCAGGTGTTGGACAGATCTTGTAAGATAATTTGCTCTGCTGGCAACAGATTATTAGTTACTACCAGCCGTCCCCACTGGACAAAGGAGACCAGGTGTTGGACAGATCTTGTAAGAGAATTTACTCTCCTTCTACATTACCTTATATAATTCTCAACTACCAAGTGCGTATGTTGAAGTTTATTATGTTTTATTCCGGCAGGTTGAGGAAATGCTCTACCTCACTTCATTCATAGGATAACTCCTTTCTGAATGTTATTGTTTTGAACATTTCCTAAGTATCTAAACACACTTTGTTGAATGTGTGTGATTGTGCCGATACTGTGTCTAGGACAAGTGCTACTGCTAAAGTTTTAAGGACATATACCTGGGTATGTAAAGTCTGAAATTTTGAATTCTGCACTAGAAAATTTTGTTGAACCTTTTTGCTACTCAGGTTCTCAAGTAATTTGATGAAAGAGGGAAGTTAATTCAGGGAGTGTCTGAGATCTTTCAAGTACTGCCCCCTTACAGATCTCCCAAATTCTGTTTTCCTTTAAAAAAATAATCTATCCCTGTCAATACAAGGCAAACAGGGAACAAAAAGATGGTAGAAGGGGAACAACAAAAAACAAGGATCCTTTTCAAAACAAGGACAGTCTAATACCTCAAAAGACTATGTCAGCATTCTATCACCCATACCACCACTCCTTCTCCTATCTTTCAAAATCTGTCCCAGAAACTGGTTCTTTACATTCCCCTTTGGCAGCAGATTGTTTCAGAGTGCTAAGAGTGGTTCATGAGGAGTACAGTTAGCACCAGTTATAAATACCTCCATTCAGGGGAATTCCTTCCCATCTTCCAAAGTAAACAGTTTTTCCCCTCAGATTTTGCATCACTTTTTCACTCCAGGAATCATAGAATCAATGCCTTTAGATAAAAAGGGCAAAGGCTTATATTCCAAAATGTTTCTGATACCAAGGAAAGAACTTTCTTGGAGACAAGTTCTGGGTCTTTCCTTTCTCAATCTGTATGTGAAAGTACTAGAGTTAACAATGCTAACGCTTTAAATACTGTTACCCCTCATATCTCCCTTGAATGCCATGGTAACATTAGATCTAAAAGATGCTTATCATCACATCACATTTCCATACCTGCACGCTTTAAGAAATTTCTTAAATGCTGTGTGTCTGTGCCACATTATCAGCTCTCTGCATTACCCTTTGGATTATTACCAGCTCCAAGTTATTAATCTCCCAATGTTCTTTCTTCTGAACCTGGTAAAAAAGGATTCTACACACTCCAGTTGTGCATAAGCAGCTCAGGTACTATCTTGATAGAACCAAGTCATTTAGAAAAGCTGTTTATTTTTGTTAATATATAAAGATATATAAGGCTTGTTGTATATAATTTGCAGGATCTGGAATATTAAAATAGGGTAATGTTTGGAGTAGAAAATCAATATTTACTCTATCAAAGGCTTTATGAGCATCAATAATTAGAGTGTATATGTTCAGGTTATAATGATTAGCCTGGGATATTAGAGTATTGAGTTAATGTATTATTATCACTTGTTTGTCTGAGTGTTGTGAAACCAGATTGTTCAGGGGAGATAATTTTATCTAGTAGTTTTTTCAGTCTATTTGCAAGTATGGATGTTAGTATTTTGGTGTCAATGTTTAATAGTGAGATGGGTCTATAGTTATCTGGGTTCTTTGGGTCAGTTTGATCTTTGAGTATAAAATAGTTTTAGTTGCATTAAAGTGTGGGTCAATATGTATTTAACAATATATATATATATATATATATATATATATATATATATATATATATATATATATATATATATATATATTCAATATATAATTTATATATTAACAAAACTTGGTCTAACAGAATTTCAATTAAAAATGGAACCTGCCAAGGATGCCCTCTATCTCCTATACTTTTTAACTTATATCTTGAACCACTCTTCTTAAATATGAAACAAAATCTTTACTATAACCCCCAATGCTATTTAAAACCAAAATCTTCTTCTCAGCCTTTGCAGATGATTTGAATATCTATTGTACCACACCAATCTCAGATGTAAATAAAATACTATGGACCATAGAACACTTCTCAAAGATATCAAACTACAAATTAAATCTTAAAAAAACTAACATATTTCCATTAAAAACCCCAAAACCATTCTCGCTCCTGCCCCTAATAGGAAAAATTAAAAAAAAGAGATAATCAACTACTTAGGCATCACTTTCTCAACAAACAATAAAGACTTTTACTTAAATAATATAACTCAAAAATGGCAAAATATTATTTTAAATCTTAACAGATGGAAAAAACTTAAACTACCTTTCCTGGCAAAAGTCTCAATAGTTAAAATGAATGTATTACCCAGATTACTTTATATATTCATGACTACTCAATTAAACATACCCAATATCTTTTTTAGACAAACTTACACTTTGCTTGCAAAATTTATATGGGAACCAAAAAAAACCAGAATGTCATATATCAAACTTATGATCCCAAAAAGTAAAGGTGGTCTAGACCTTACCAATTTCAAGACATATTACCTAATTACGAACACTAATAGAGTACTGCAAATAGCTGAATACAACACAAAGAACAAAGACTGGTCTCCAGTGTGGATAATAATATACCAAAAACATATCAAAAACTTGGATATCAACCTCAAAACCTTACCATTTCTAAATACAAGTTTAATAAAACCGTGCAAAATATTAGAACCACTGAAACACTCTATTTTATTAACTCAAAAACTCTTCAAATATCTAAATTTAACTCAAGCTATGATGATGCTACAGCTCTTACACAAAAATCCCAACCTTAAAATAAACAATCAGTCTCTAAACCTGAATCCCTTCCCTAAATTAATTAATATAACCATCCAAGATATATACCCATGCATTAACGACTCTATACAAGAAATAAGGAATCATTGGAACCTCCCCAAATCCTATACAGTGATTTTAAGGAAAATTAAAGAATTATGTACCAACTATTTACAAAATTGCAATATGAACAACAATGATATTACAGCCTGTAACTCTCTATGGAAAACCATCCTCTCAACTAAAAAAATATATCACTAATACATACAAATTAATTAAAGACATTAAATTCCAAAAAGATCTGCTTGTCTCAGATTATTGGAGAAAGAACAACCCATCCATCAATACCCTTCAACTAAACCAAGCTATTAACTTAACAAATAGATCCATACCTCTTAAGAAATTGGCATTTACCCAACCGATGATCTATAACAATGAATATTTCACACCCACTATCTTACATAAATTTAACTCTACGAAATCCCCTCTTTGTCCTCATTGTAAAATTCAAATGGCTGATATAATCCATTTATTCTGGAGCTGTAAATGTGTATTTAAACTTTGGATCTCCCTTAAATTTCAATTGCAAAAAATGGGCTATCAAACATCCACACTCACCTGGGAATTTACTCTTCTACATATTCTACCAAATAATATCTCTAAAACTCAAGCAATTACTATGACCAACATGTTTCTCTTACTGAAACTGTATATAGCAACCAATTGGCTTAATCTAAATAACACATCCTGGGAGAATTTCAGATTAATGGCGACTAAACATCTTTTAGCCCATAAAATCCTAATTGATAAAGGGAATAAAAACATTAATCACAGGAAATTATGGGAACAAATCTTCAGTATTATTCTGGCCTAGCACATGACAACATATCAGACTTAAATACAAATACGAGATCCCTTACTAAATTATATCCATAGACCAAGAAATTTTCTTTTTTTTCCTATTCCTTTTTTTTCTAAGGTATATGCACAATCACAACAACTCCCACTGAATTGTATCAATTTTTCCCTTGAATATTGAAAGCATCTATGTATATAATGTAAATAGTATTGGTTGATTGCTTTGTTTCTGTTTGTACTACCCTCAATGTATAACAACTGCTTAATGTAAAGAGGTCTTACCTCTACCTGTGCTATTATGTATGCTATTTCAGATTAATGAAAAGAATAAATAAAAATTATTGAAAAAAAAAGAAAAGCTGTTTATTTTTAATTGTATGATGAAGAAATGACAACCCATATCAAAGCAAACTATTTTGAGATGGTTGCTGCCAGCTATTGCCTTTTGTTATACCCGCCATGGTAAATCAGCTCCAGGCAATATAAAGGCAGATACTACTAGAGTCTTGGCATCTATACTGGCATATTGGAAAGGAGTGGACCCTATAAGTATTCTAGAGGCAGAAACATGGTCCTCTGTACATACTGCTACAAAGCCTTAGAAACTGGAGTCCTTTTTCAGGTCCAAGACTGCCTTTGCTAGAACCATTCTCAAGGGGCTCCTGATTATTAGCCTTCCCCCTCCCAGACTGGACAGGCTTTGGTAATCAGCCCATATAACCAAAAGGCTGTTCCAGCAGAGGTGATGCAGTTGTGTAAGTTCCACTTACCATAACAGTAGAGGTTTATATTCTTCACTGTTGCAGTAGCTGCAATGGCCTACCACCCCCATACTTCTGTATGAAATTAGTTGTTTGGATATAAAGATATTTGTTTCTGTTTATATCTTTTAGAGGTTCAGTATGAGTATGCTCTTCTCTCCGTATGAGCAAGAAAGTCCTGAAGATTTCTTCACACTGACTGCTGATTTCCCTCCTCAGGGCTGGCCAGTCAGCAGTCATAGTGAAGGTGTAGGAGGAAGCCAGTGCTTTGGGAAGCTGGTCAGTTGTTGTATCCTAAGCAGGATACAACCTATACAGACAGCAGTGTATCATCTACAGTTGTGGCAAGTGCAACTTATACAACTGTACTTTGTAGTTCAGTAACTACTAGAATTGCCCTTTTAAATGAATGTTATTTATGTAAATCACTACATTCTGTACAAGGAAACTAGCACTAGTCCATATTAATTACTATAGTTATCATTTTACATGAATGTTATTTATACAAATCACTGTATTATATACAAACATGTTAGGACTATTTATATATGGGTACATAGTTTATCTCTGTATTATTATGGTTGCACATTGCTGATATATTAGAACACATTTTATTTCTAATGTTTAAGGTGCTAAAATTATTTACTTAACATCTGTGGTTCTTTTACTGTAGTATGTATATAATCGACTGTATATAAATAAACTTGCTAAGGGAACTCTTCTACTAAGTACAATGATTATTTTTTATTCCTATGTACAAGTTTGTCATTTTACATGTTTTCTCACACTCCTTTCCAATTTAATTGTAGTAATGCATGCCAAAGCTATTGTTGTAACCATTTTGTTGTAACTTGGAGGTTTCCTCCTTGGGTCTCTGCTGAAAATGTTTTTCCCATAAAACAAAAATTAAATAAATAAATACATTTAGTAGGACAACAGGCTCCAGTTCCCTGGAGCTATTATTTATTTGCCTTTGTTTACCAGGAAAATCTAACTGGTTAAAGGCCCTTTTCAGTGGAGGACCAGAGAGAATAGCTCCAACGCAGAATACAAGTAGAGCTTAGCAATACTATTTGTATGAGAGGTTTTAAAAAGGAATGCAGGCTACAATTAAAAGAATAATATGAGCAGCATCTAGCTAGTGGGCTAGCAAATAAGGTTAAAAAAATATAATAATTAGGAAGAGTGAGAAGATGGTCTGGAGGTAGGCGACAAAGGTGAAAGTAGCTTGGTATGAAAGGATTCAGGTAGAAAGGGTAAGGAAGAGCTGAGCAGAGAGGAGGTATGAGATGGTTGACATAGGACTAAGGGGATGTATGCAAATCAATATTTATGGAAATTGTGGGACTTTGGGTGAAGTAGATAGAAGATGAGGTGAGGTGTTTTAGAGATAAGCTGAGAGATCTAACCTGGTTATCCAGAAATTACATGTAGATTTACTAGTGAGCTTTGCCTTTTGTAAGAGAGTTAGTTTGATGTTTTTTTGTTTGTTGTTTGTATTTTATCTGGTAGATCCTTTCATGTTAATCGGGTAGTTTGCTTTAGAAGGTTGTTTCTGTTGTTGCCATGGTATATGGGGGGGTCCTTCTATCTGCAGGATATCTTGACTTATTAGGTTATGTCAGGGGAGTCTGACTACTGGTATCTTTTTTAAAGGTGGCAGTAGCTTTCATTTCATAGTTTATAAGTTACAGTATTTAGTAAAAAATGGGTTCCTATTTCACTTATTACCCATATGGTTTACTGTATAATATCACAGAGGTAATCCTTCTTGTATGATAATGAACTGAATCTGACTATTTTTTTCTTGGTTGTTTGAAAGGTAACAATATTTTGCTGGACATTTAGACAGATCAGTGTTAGACCATACTCAAGATATGGATGAGGGCAGTTTTTGGCTATTGATGCTTCAGTTTCAGTAGTATTTATTCATTTTATTTTATTTATTTCAATTTGGTTGCTGGGAAGATCTGATTTGGTCACGCAAGACCCATTTTCAGTGCAAGCACTGGAGAAAGGCTCCAAAAAACATATTTAGTGAGAGAAAAACTTACAGAGAGATTATTGCAGACACTTTATGAGTACTAACATTATTAGAAGTATAGTAATTACAGATTTAACACAGACTAGAAGGTTTATATATATATATATATATATATATATATATATATATTAATTACAGATTTAACATAGACTAGAAGGTTTTTTATATATATATATATATATATATATATATGGTTCTACCTGACATAATCAACACGCCAGAAGACCGACAACGCAATCACCGAAACCACATAACCGACAGTGCAAAAACACGAAACCCCACATGCCCAACAACAAAATAACCGACGGTACACAAACACGAAACCTCATACACTGCACACACCACAATCACAACAATCAACAAACAAAACACATTCCCTCTCCAAAAACCACACACACACAACACAAGCACACCAAAATCCCTACAAACCCACACTAAACCTCACATACACAACTATCTACAACCGTAACCCAAACCCTAACCCTAAGGTCCGTCACTATCGCATACTCAGCTAACCCGCGCCCTAACCCTAACTCACTTAACCCGCCCCTAACCCAAACACAATCACTACCGCACACTTACCTGACCAGCTCCCTAACCCTAACTCACTTAACCCGCCCCTAACCCAAACACAATCACTACCACACACTTACCTAACCTGCACACTGACCCTAACTCACTTAACCCACCCCTATCCCCACACACCGTCAATATCCACACTTACCTTACTCGCACCCAAACGTCCGTCACTACCGCATACTTACACAGCCTTTTCCCATGTCGGCATCCTCGGCGTCGGTGTTTTCATCCATCGCGTCGGTCTTCTGAACTGTCGATCTTCTCGGCCTCGCGATTCGACTAACTCAGGTAGACCCATATATATATATATATATATATATATATATATTTCTTTTTATATCATATTATCGAAGGTTAGAAAAGTTGAATGTCATAAGGTTGAGACCATATCAGTGACTTTCTCAAACAGTGCAAAAACAAAAAAGTCAGTTTTTTTTTTGGGGGGGGGGCGCAAACCACTCACACCCATGCAAATGATATATATATATATGTATATATATATATATATATATATATATATATATATATATATGTGTGTGTGTATATATATATATATATATATATATATATATGTATATGTGTATATATATATATATATATATATATATATGTATATATGTGTATATATATATATATATATATATATACATACATATACATACATACCAAGTATGAGGTTGCCACACAATGGAGAAAAGGGCAAATTCCCTGATCCCCACTGTACCACTATCTCAGTACAAACACTTAAAGTTTTCAGAAAATTGATGATATGGTCTCGACCATATGATGTCTGACTTTCTAAACACTTGATAATCCAATATAATCCCACACATATATATATATATATATATATATATATATATATATATATATATATATATTTATATATATATTACATGGGATTCACTTCATAACCTCAAAATACTGAAACATTGAATTTCAGTATCTCGAGACCATGAAACCAAATCCACAAAACACCGAAACTACAAAGCCCAAGCCCAAAACCGGGAAATTCAAAAACCCAAACAAACCGCACACACCATACCACACATACACCAAAACACCCCCGTCACAATTTAAAACACAAAACTACACACGTACACTACTCATACACACATAAGCAGGGGGCAAGTCCCCCTGCACCCCCCTACTTATATATACTAACTCCGAGATCACACATACAAGAAACAAAAGCAAACTCACACACGCACATTCTCCAGTCCCTCACACACACATCAACATATCAGCACACTCACATACACTCTACCACCCACTCAAAACCCTTACAAAACACTCACTTACCTGACATAACACCTAGATCCACACACGGCACTGCGCACCATCAACACACAAACCCAGAAACAACATAGCGTAAGTCCATAGCTGCGAATTTGAGATATTTGAATTCACGATTATGAACTTTAGCTATTTTCAACATTCGGCTTTATAGTCTCGAGATACCGAAATTTGACATTTCCGTATTTCGAGATTATAAAGTGTTCTCATATATATGTCATTGGCCAGCTAATTTGAAGAATTTAAAAGGTAGGTTGTCAGGTACATTAGAACATTAGTACATTAGAATATGGTTTCAACTTTTGGAGGAGCTTTTTTATGGTGTTAACAGGAATGGGTTTAAGGGTGAAGGGAGGGGGGTGTGGGTTCGACTGGAGTCAAAAGGAGACGAGTTGTAGGATGGTGGTATGGAGGGAGCTACTAAGTTATTAGGGAAGGATGTGGTGAGCTTGGCTGTTGAGTCTATGAAGAAGGAGTTAAAGTTGGTAGCTGTGATATAATCTGGAGAGCTAGGGTCAGGACACAGGTTTTCTTTTCAGCCAGGAGTTAGGAGGGTAGAGATACTACTCCAAAATTTCTTAGGGTTGGATTTGCGATTGGTTTGAAGTTTGGTGTAGTAGGATTTGTGGTCATACATAAGAATTGTACATTGTGGTTTTGTACATAAGAATGCGTTTTTATGTTATTTGCTATTCTGATGAAGTCCCATGTTTTCAGGGATGAAAGAATTTAATGAAATGGCTTTTATGTACTTATTAAAGAAAGTTGCATTTTAATTATGGAGTCCAGTGATTTTTGCCATTACAACATCAATGTTCAGAGATCATAAATTAGACTATTGATAAAAAGAGAGAATGGCAGGGGTCCAAGCTCTAAGTCCAGTGGGACTCCATTGGGGAATAGTCAATTTCCAATATTGCTACAGATTTGGTTAGTTAAAGTATATAGTACTGGGAAAGAATCCATATAGTTTGTCTGTGACTATGTCATACCTTTGAATATATTTTAATATTTGCTTGTTGATTCGTTTTTCCAGAATTTCTGGCTGTAGGACAGGAGCTGGCAGTTGCTGGGTACTTGATGACTGCTTTGTGGAGAGGCCAAATGAATTATATTATATTAAATGCAGAATGTTTAAAGTGATGTAGAATAGGTTTAGTAGTGAGCGTAAGAATTAATATATGCTCCAATTTGTGACTTAGAATGGCATTACCTATTCTTGCCAATTTGGAGTGTAATATATAGAAATATATGTTGCAATGGTAGTTACTTTTACCTAATAGTTCCTGAATGTCTTTATTGGAAAAGATTTTAAAATAGAAGGAGGGTAGGAAATGTATTTGTGTAGGTGGTGCTTGTGGGGTGGGGTAGGGGGATTTTTTGAAGTGGGGGAGGAGGGGAGGATTGCTTGACTTTGAATTAATAATTAATATTTTTTATGATAGCCTTTGCATTGGTGGTAACATTTGAAAATATTTTAGTTTTATTTACATTTCTAATGGCCTGCCAGATCCTTTTTGGTTCCTGGAGTAGATTAATTTGCAGGAAGTACAGATAGGTCAGCTTTATTAATATTTATTCTGATGCCTTTTCTTGGCATTTGGGAGTGTATTGCTTTATTCATTAATATTCTTTTTCTAGTCTGACCATGATTTGGTTTTGGTTTTAATCTCTGTTTTTAGATTGCTTGTTCTCAACGTTTTTGTACTGGAGGCCTGTATTTATTGTAGGACTAACTTGTCTTGTATGGGCATTAGTATAGTATAGAAGTTTGAGAGTGCTTTTGTTGGGTTTTGATAGTAGTATACCTGGTCCCAGTTTATCAACCATAGTTATGAGGAAGTTGGGAGTGTCAGAGACATATGTAAGAGTGGTACAGGATATGTATGAGGGTAGTGTGACAGCGGTGAGGTCTGCAGTGGGAGTGACAGATGCGTTTAAGGTGGAGATGGGATTACATCAAGGATCAACTCTGAGCCCTTTCTTATTTGCAATGGTGATGGACAGGTTGACAGACGAGATCAGACAGGAGTCCCCATGGACTATGATGTTTTCAGATGACATTGTGATCTGTAGTGAGAGTAGGGAACAGGTGGAGGAGACTCGGGAGAGGTGGGGATATGCTCTAGAGAGAAGAGGAATGAAGGTCAGCAGGACTAAGACAGAATATATGTGTGTGAATGAGAGGGAGGATAGAAGAATGGTGAAGATGCAGGGAGTAGAGGTGGCGAAGGTGGATGAGTTTAAATCCTTGGGATCAATAGTTCTGAGTAATGGTGAGTGTGGAAGAGAGGTGAAGAAGAGAGTACAGGTAGGATGGAGTGGGTGGAGAAGAGTGTCAGGAGTGATTTGTGACAGATGAGTACCAGTAAGAGTGAAAGGGCAGGTCTACAAGGGGGTAGTGAGACCAGCTATGTTATATGGGTTGGAGACAGTGGCATTGACAAAAAGGCAGGAGTCAGAGCTTGACGTGGCAGAGTTGAAGATGTTAAGATTTGCACTGGGTGTGATGAAGATGGACAGGATTAGGAATAAGTATATTAGAGGGTCAACCCAGGTTGGAAGGTTTGGAGACAAAGCCAGAGAGGCAAGATTACGTTGGTTTGGACATGTGCTGAGGTGGGATGCAGAGTATATTGGGAAAAAGATGCTAAGGATGAAGCTGCCAGATAACAGGAAAAGAGGAAGGCCTAAGATAAGGTTTACGGATGTGGTAAGAGAGGACATGCAGGTGGTTGGTGTGACAGAGCAAGATGCAGAGGACAGGAAGAAATGGAAACAGTTGATCCGCTGTGGCGACCCCTAATGGGAGCAGCCAAAAGAAGAAGTTCTGTTTCATCTAAGAATGCAAGGCTATGGGAATAGCATGGGTTAGTATAAATCTGGGTGCTATTTTTCCATTTTAATTTTCCTGGACAATGGTAACTCATTGTATGTGGGAAAAATTGTGGAGCCGATAATTTATCAGACATGTTTGTGATAACTATATCTAGGATTTTACTTTTTGCCTGTAATGATATGAGATCAGTACCTTCTCAAATAAGCTGGGTCAAGTTGTTTCTTACTAGATCCCTGTTTAGTTATTGTGATATCTTTTTTCCAGTCAACATTTAGGTCTCTGTTTTCAAGTTATGTCCATTTGGTTTTGGATAGTCTAATGTTCAGGGCCTCTTGTATTAGGTTATGGAAAATGACTGTGGAAATGACTACATTTGTATTGTCACCTCTTCTGTTGTCATCCGGGTGGGACTCCTGTCACGGGCAGCATTATTACTGGCAGTTAGTTTGGGGCTGAGTTTGGCTTCTTTATTAATTAGTGTTATTACACCTACCCTAACTCTCTTACCTGGACAGTTGTCTCTAAAACTGTGATACTTCTCAGTAGTACAACGAGACATCCAGGTATCAGTTTTTTGAAGATATTCAGTTAAAGATATTATTTTGGAGTTATAGGTAGATAAACATACTTCCTGTTCTGTCCATTTGTTATTTTGGTTGGATATATTCATATATGATGAGTGTAGTCCCTTTGCTGCTTTATTATAAGCATTTATGCGGAGAGTGGGATCTGAGTTATTGTTTGTTGTTTGTGGAATCAGGACTGGACCAGGATTTGATTTTATGTCGCTTGCTTATAGTATCAACAAAACTATGTAATTAACAATTACTTTCTGGCTGTATTTTTAGGCTGCAACTGAGCACTGTTTTGGCAGTTGCTTTATACTAGTAATATGGTTTCAGCTGTTGATAACTGAAGCATATGTTAACTGAGCCCACCACCATATGTGTGTACTGTCATAATTGTTAAGGTTTGCCTTAGCGGTTTTGTTTTTGTTGTATTGTTTGCTTTATGTTGAGCAAATGCATAAGCCCAGGGCCCATACTAAGCTCATTGATAATAGTATGAGACAAATCAGTTTATATATATTACTACTGCAGAGAGAGAGAGAGTATTATGGTGAAAACTGAGCTGGTAAAGAAAAAATATTGGAATGGAATGGAAGAAGAGTAGAATGGCTACTATTGTTGCAGTAGAGAAAACAATTGGATTGGAGAGGAAGGGAATTTGCAAAATATAAATATACAGGGATAACAGGGATGAGATTCAGTAAAACACAGTAGTTCTGGTAGCTCAGTTACTGTTGACACCTTATTATGTATATGTTTATCTAATTGGTTGTAAGGATGATTAGCAATTGACAGAATGAGAACATGTGGGGTATGGCTTGAAGTTATAAAGGAAATTTCATGTGGGTGGGTAAGAATGGGGTAGTTTAGGGGAGAGAAGCATGGTTAAGTGCACTTAGGCCTTGTGTAGTGGGGCTAGCCATCCTCTATGCTATAACGTCTCCACAGAAAACAATCTGTGGTGCCTGAAGGTCCGTATAGGAAGAAGAATGAGCCCACATGTGCTGACGTCAGTGAAGTGCTTCAGTTGTGGTCATTAGAACCACTATACATTTTAATCAAAATAATTTATGTAGTTTGATGTGTTCCTTTTACCCAAAAGTTATTTTACACCAAATTGTGTCTTAACTAATATGGTCCATGCTATACTGCTGTAAAAGACATTTTAATATTTAGAGAGGGATGCATGAGCAGCATTTTAAGACAATGAGTCCATGGAATTTTGTAAGATGCCTTGACCTTACTGTTAGGTGAAGCATCCAGGGAAAACGGGAAGAACTTCTTCTAAATCCCATGTGTCACAGGTAGGTAAAGAACTATAAAATGTATTTTCCTTACTCTAAGCTGCTGTTTCCAGAGAACATTTTTCATGACTGCTAACATCCTCTCTGAGGTGGGGGATTGTCACTTCTAGAATGTTCCCCGTCCTTTCAGTGATTACAGTTGTTCTATTGGCCTTTGTGCCTCCTAAAATAAAATAGGGGTAGAATAACAAGATGTTGCTATACTGACCTGCATATTATACACAATCATTTATTATTATGAATGTCAAGAAATATGTGTTGCCTGAAAGCTTCTACACACAACCAGCAGTTGTAAGAGCAGCTTACGGTATGAAATATCTGCCATAGGATTGTAGGAATAGAACAATGTATCTGTGTTTGCAGCAGATTCTTGAAGTGTGTTACCGCAGTAATATTTGGGAGGCTGAAGGAAAAATGCTTAGGCCACTTGTTAAGTCAGTTCTACTATTGTACCAGTACAGAAGGTGAGTACGCAGATGTCCTTCAATCCTTAGAATTGGAGAAGAGAGCTTTAGCAAGAGAAGTACAGTGTACATTGAACTCATTCACCATACTAGCAGATCACCACAGGTGGAAAAAGACGGTAGAGCTCTCCCAGATGTCTTTCTTTACACTAATTAACAGACTGGTGAGAAATTATTAGGCTGTTTGAGAATTTACCCTCAGTTTCTTCCTAGCTGGTCAGAACACCATCCACCACAGAGTTTTCTCCTTCAGATTCCTTCTATTGGTCATAAACTCTTTCTGTGTCTATGTAGGATGAAAAGTGTTTATGACTCATGGCTCTCAATCTTCCATCTCTAAAATATGGAGCACTGCCTGTTATACTGAGGAACAAATGAGCAAAATATGGAATATTTGCTAACAGCTTACTAACAACTTCTACTAGGAAGCTCACAGGATGGTAAAAATGAGTTACTTTAGAATCATAAAAAGCACTTTTGATAATGTAACATGATATCAGTCAAAAATCCCTGACAATGAATGTGTGCTAGACCTTTCAAATGGTGAACTGAGAGGAACATGGAGTTTTAAAGAGTCAAAATAAGGAAAAGCTAGATGGGAGGAATTTGAAAGAGCTTAGAATTTAACTCATTAGTGAAAAGATAATTGTCCTTTCCTCTGTAAACAGTTGCTTTGCAGTGCAGTTATGTGCAGGCATTCCTTCCAGAAGCAGATGTACAGAATGACGCATTTAGTTCTGTTGCCTTCAGCACAGTAAGTGCGTTTCAAGGAGTGCTCCTGTTAACAAAGCCACAAGTCAAGGACACATACACCCTCTCCTAGAATTGAAATGTGTGTCACGTACTGTAGGTAAACATGCAACAGACAAACTGAAATATCTCCCTCATTGCTTCAGATCTGGAAAAGAACCATGCGTGGTATTCCCTATTATTCTGCTATGTATTACATTAGGAATGACAAAAACTGGATGACTTACCTTATTAAACACCATTTATATTTCATTCTGAATAATAGGGTGTTGTTTCTTATCATTATGAATGCATAGCTCTTCTGCTGCTTTGTTGGTAATAATTTTTATCTTATATATACATTGTTCTTTTATAGGTGTTAACCATACTTCTGACTCTAGCAGTCCTTGGAATTCCTTGCCATCAATTAAGAAATTGCATTTAGTCATTTTTTCAGCAGGATTGTAACAGAGTGCAGTGTCAACCATTCTAGCAGATAATTTATCACATTCCATGACTGAACATCACAATCTGCATGATTTTCAGACATAATAGGTAATAGTTTTCACAGGTCGGAGACTGTAACTGTCATTAGTCCAAAAATCGAGCTATGTCAACTTTTTTTCCACATTTAAAACAGATTATTTGTACAGCTGTTGCTTTTTCTTTGTTACCAACATGTGATACAGGTTTTGCTCACAGGTATAGACAACTTAATTTTGTAGATATTTAATGGCACAACAGGCTTACTACCAGAGCAACAAAATTGTCAGTCTTATGATCATTGTGACACATCAACTTTCTTAAAGTGGTAGGTAAAGATCTTTTACATTTGTCAGTTGCTATTACCTGTTATTTTAGTTTTATGTCATTAATCCTCAGAATATAACAATAAAGTAATTATATACTTTAAAACAGATAATTGTGACCTTATCATTTTGTTATGGCAAGATGAGTTTGTATCTCTGAAGTATCAACAGCTCAAACAACTGAAGTAATCTTCAGCTTATCATACTTCTGGTGATCCGTCCCCTCCATGACCATGAAGATTCTCAGCAGTTCTTTAGTTAAATCGTCTGATAAGATCCTGGTCCAATCACACAATCCCATCCCAGGTGGTGGGCATACTATTTGAAGGTGGTAAGATACACCTTGAAGGCATCCTTCCAGGTTAACTGTCTTAGTGGTAGCACTGAGGTAATCATTGACTTGGCTATGGCGACCATCCTTTTGGCTGCAACTGCTTTGGTCAGTAGTACCTACCTCATAGTGGTCATCTTGGCAATGACCTGCACGCAGGTGCACAAAAAATACCATGGAATTACAGGCCTTCAGCAATAATAATTGTGCCAAAAATACTCACTGCTATCTACCAAATGCATTAGTGTAGAAAATGAACATTGAAGGGACCACCACTCTTTTTACAGGTAGTGCAGTTTATGCAAATAAAGTAGGTTCTTCAAAACAGAATGCTAACTTTGGTTTTAATTAAGACACACAGACATTACTTTTAGCAAAACACTTCCAGTAATAACTTTCTCTGGATTCTCCTTGGCAATAATATTTTCCAGCTTCTTTTCCAGTGTTGTTCTCCACTTTGGTTGGTTCTATCTCTTACAGTCACTGTTCTGAATTTTAGGTTCTCATTACCAAAGGCAAATACTGTTTGCCTCCACTTGCCCAATACTCTTTTTATATTGTCTCCAAATGTTCATTCAGCAGGCCTGTTCTTATTAATGTGGGTATATTCATGTTTCCACTTAAAATAGCAGATACAGCTGAACAAATCACTGCCTACATTTAAACCAAACATCACTTTATTTATGTATCCTTGTCTCAAAAAACATCACTTACATCACTATTTACATATTTTTGAACCACTTTGTACCTTTCCAACAGGTAAGAACTGAAAACCAGCATGATATGCTACAGTATGTACATACAGATGTATATGCCCACAAATATTATATCTATACACACACACACACACACACACACACACACACACACACACACACACACACACACACACACACACACACACACACACACACACACACACCAAGCCCAGCCTTAGATGAAATTGCAGCTTAGGCAAAGGGCTGCACAGTGCACCCTACGTTCCACTGCCAACCCCTATCCTAGCCTACTCACACTATCTAGATTACTTTTTTTGTTCTTTTCTCACAGCTTGTCTTACTCTTCATTTTTTATTGCATTCATTTCATTCACCATGTCCTAACTAGACAAGACTGTACTCAGATAACTGTGGAGGAAATAACTGCATTAACTTGGGGGTCTGGGGGACCACTATGTACCCAAAAGCCATGGTGGTGGGTTCTATATGCTCTGTGGTGCATTTCTGAGTTTTTTTTAAGTCTTTTCATCCACCGATGACCTGAACAAAAGCTTAATTAAGGAAAGAAATGCAGTGTTACTCTTCAACTTTGCTTTTTCCTGTACCCTTTCAATACACCCCATACCTGATCAAGACTCACCTCCATATTCTGTATGCCTTGCATGGTGTGCAGGATTGGTGCAGGAGCTCAAGCAGGCAATATGTCTGCCGTGCGATCCAGGAACAGTCTGCAGGGGCATGCACGAGCACTCCTGCACTAGTCCTGAACAGACTAAGACCCTGTATGCAAATCACCCCATTTGCAGGAGAAATCCATGCAAATGAGGAGAATTTACGATCCAGGAAGCTTGCAACCAGCCGTGCAGGACTAGTGCAATCTCCAGAAATGTACTCAGTTAGTAACCGAGTACGTTTCTGCGAAATCTAAAATGGAGCAGTGACAGCTCCAAAGAAAGGCTGCATATCAGTCAGGAAGTATGCCAATGGCCAAGTAGAAGGCCACTGGCATTGCAAACAACATAAAAAATAAAAAAATCAACTTTTATTTTTTTTAGCCGATCTCGGCTGTTTAAGCATAGGGCAGCGGTGCGCAAACGGGATCGGGGAGGGGATAATAAAATAAACTGAAAATAAGCATTCTAACTAAAATCACTATTCTGCCATGCAAGTCAATGGCAGGCAGAAGATAACATGGCCAGTGAGTAGTGGTTGCTAAGGGGGGATGGTCAGTGTGAGACATGTAACTATGCATTAGCAGGCAATCCTATGCAAATGAGGGGAATGATAGTGAATCCCAGTATTCCCCAGCATGCTAGTCAGGTCCCAACAGTGTAAGAGCAGGAATAGCTTGGTGCAAGCCTAGGAGGTAGCTGACATCACAGGGGGTTTTAAAGGAAGAAAGAAAAAGTTAAACCCGGAAATAGCAGCAATGTGCACATTTGAGCACTGTGTTTGCACAGCGTGCCCCGAGCTTAAACAGGAAGGCAATGGGAAGGGAAAACAGTAGTAGGAAGGTAATCAAGGAGAACTAACATAGCTGGCAGGTGAAATGTATCAAAATCAGCCAATTACACAGGCAGTAGACCAGCTCAGCCCAGAACACTACTATGAACTATGCAAACACCTTCCCATCTGTTTTTTTCCCATACTCTACACCACCGGTGTATACAAGCAGGAAACTTTTAACAAAAAAAACTACAAAATGATAGGGGCTGCAGCAGGCAACATAGAACAACATATGCAAGAAGCTGAGGGTGGTGAGGATGTGAATGCTGCTGATCAACCCACAGTGAGGAAATGGAGAATAGCATACAGACCCGGGGTAACCTACCAGGGGCTACATGAGCTGGAGATAGTGGAGCACTATAGGGTGGACAGGGACTTCCTACAGCAAATTGTTGAGCTGTGCCGGCCACACCTGACACATCGTACTGACCAAGGGGAACCCATCCCAGTGGATACCAAGGTATGTGTAGGCCTAGGAATACTAGCCACAGGTACCACCCAAAGCTCAACTGGGGATATCATGGGGATCTCACAGGCATCAGCATCCAGAGTATTCCACCAGTTTCTGAATGCCATGTCATCACATGCCAGTGAGCACGTATATTTTCTCAACACTCGTGAGGTGTTGGCCAGCAATATGCGCCTCTTCCACCAAATAGCAGAATACCCTGAGGTAGTGGGTGCTACAGACTGCATGCACATATGTATCAAAGCACCACCCGGTGATTAGGGTAGGGCCTACATCAACTGCAGGTGCCTCCCCTCCATCAACTGCCAGGTCTTGTGCGATGCCCAGGGCATTATAATGAATGTATGTGCTGGCTGCCCTGGAAGCTATCACAATTCCCACATTTGGCATGAGATGCAGCTGTATCAGAGATTTGCCAATGCGGACATCCCCTACAGTCACCTAGTGGGAGATGCTGGTTACACACTGGAGCCATGGCTAATGACACCCATCAGAAATGCACACACACACACACCTGAACACGAATGCTATAATGAGGCACACGCACAGACCAGACTTATATTAGAGTGTGTGTTTGGGATGCTCAAGTCATGGTTCAAGTGTCTGGATACATCCGGTGGAGCGTTGCAGTACTCACCAGCTACATGTACTCAAATTGTTATGGTATGTGCCATGCTACACAATATGATCCTGCAGAAACAGCTGCAGCAGGAACAGCACGGGGCAGGGCCACACAGCTCCCCACCAATGCCAAGGCCTGCACAGGCAGAGAGTGACTCAGAGGAGGAACAACCTGAGCCTACCCCAATAGGCAGATGGAGGTGTGCCCAGTATGCCCTGGCCATGGCAAAGAGACAACGCATAACCCATACACTGACACAGTAGGGACCCAGGGAATGACACCTCTCTCTGACTCGCACATACAGTAAAAGCGATGACAAACATGGCACTACCTGTGCTCAACCATGTTTAGGGAGTGTACTATGTGCATCCAACATAGGCAGCCCTCCAGCACCATCCTCAATCCTGGCACACCCACAAGGTAAGTCAATCAACCTACCAATTGCCAAATGGAGTAAAATGTGTCATTACCTGTATCTATGGTATGGATGTGAGCATGCAAGGGAATTGGGTGATTGAATGTTATGGCAGCAGATAGTAGACACACATAGTGGCACCATGACATCTGTAACACATACTGGAGTCACCATAGTAGCCAGTGCTACACAGGGTGACAAAACCCACTGCAAGAAATGTGCTGGGTGATATGTGTGTCCATACGACTCACACATGCCAGTCAGGGAGGTTCACACACACAACAACAGTCTCTGTCAGCAGGACAGGTGCAGACAAACCCAAACAGAGCCTGTGCTATGGCATCTGAATAATGCCTATGGGTAACGTCCCCCCCAGGCCTACACAGACAGACTACAGCAGGTCAGGCAGTGGGATGTTAGTTGTGAAGGGTAGGAAGTCAGACACTAATATGTAGGGCAACCAAAGCTAAGACCTGTAGTACACTGATATGCCTCTAGTCAGTATGATAGGTTAGAATACAGAATGAAATGGAGTACCTGACATACCAGCACAGTCATAGTAAATGTGTGCAAGTGCCAGGTGTGCCCCCCTCATTCCTATGTAGAGATTTAGAAACAGTAAGGTGTGCCCCCCCAATCATGTGTAGAAATGTAGAAACAGTCCGGTGTGCCCCCCCATCCTGTGTAGAAATGTAGTAACAGTCAAGTGTGCCACCCCAAGCCTGTGTAGAAATGTAAAAACAGTCAAGTGTGTCCCCCCATAACCCTATGTAGAAATGTAGGAACAGTCAGGTGTGCCCCCCCCATTCCCATGAAGACATGTAGAAACACTCAGGTGCCCCCCCCAATCCTGTGTAGAAATGTAGTAATGGTCAGGTGTGCCCGCCCACGCCTATGTAGACATGTGGAAGCAGACAGGTCTGCCACTTCCCCAATCCAGTGTAGAAATGTAGTGACACTCAGGTGTGACCCCCCCCCCCAATCCTGTGTAGAAATGTAATAATATGTATGATGTGGCCAAGGTAGCAGGATAGGTTGTAGCATTTGCACAATATGCAGGTCTGTTTGTGTTAGGATGGTGTGTGTTTCATAATGTGAGAGAGTGGTCAGTATGTATGCATGTTGAGGTAAGACCTGGTGGCCATTGCCCACTACTGCTGATAACAGGGATAAGCCCCCACGATTGCACTGCCAAAGAAAATCCCCATCAGTATAACACATGCTAGCAGTAAGCCATTTTAAATGTATGGTGGTAATATGTGTCACCATCTGAAAGACTGGCATGGCATGGCTGTTGGGCTAGATATACAAGCAGTACACAGGGAAAAGTACCCTAGACATACAGTATATATTGTGTAACTGTGAAATGGTGATGTCATTGGATTTGTACATATAGGTATGCATCACAGTAACAGGACCTGTAGTAGGGGATACCGGTGATGTCTGCCTGAACACCTGCAGATCACAAAGGAGGTAGGCCTGATGTATTGTGAATCAGGTGATGTACCTGCACATGCCAGCATAACTGTAATGCCCCATGCATATCTGTGTGTGAGATGCAAGTAGTGTCCATAGCACACATGCACCCAGTCACACAAACACCACCTACAGGCACCTCTCTGACAATATCCCTGCTGTGGGGAATGGATACAGTACGACCTCAGCTGTATATGGCAATAGTGGAAGACTGCAGCATGCAGTGCAGGTGTCCCATGCAGGTGTGTTCCTAGCTGCAGGTAGCAACCTGCCAGCATCCACACCACCTGATCAAGATTGATAGAAGGTATTGGCTTGAACAACTATCACATCTACCCTGTCACCCCAGGGGTGTATACTGTATAGTAGTCTGGGACTGTAGAACTGACAGAATGCAACAGCCTGCCACATCTGGGCTGCATCAACACCTAATGCCCCACAGGCGCCTACCAAAGGCCCATGTCTCACGCATACTGCCAATGCATGTTATGTCATAGACACCCAAATAACAACATAACACACTCCACAAAAGCCATATGCAAGGCCATGTGGACAAACCACAGTAACATGTCCAACATGTCCTACTGCAGGAACTGTGGACCAGCACTAACACATACCTGTGATGTGGTGATACCATTAGGAAATATCAGGGAATGTATGCATAATGTATGGAAGAGGTTAGAATAACAGAGGGGGGGTGTGGGAACATGGGCAGCATGGAATGTGCAGGGTCTGACACCAAGCTGTGTGCACACTATCCCTGGCTGCAGACACATAAATGGGTGGCTACACACCTGCCCGTACACCACAATAGGGTAAATGTTCTGAGCCATGGCCCCTGCCTATGGCTAACATGTGTAAATCTATACAGCTGTGAGGCATTGCCATAGCAAGATAAGGCCATACTGCCATGTTGATGGGCGGACAAGTATGGGATCCTCTGCCAGCACTGTACCAAGGTGCTGAACTGGATACACAAACCCAGCACCAAGTGTCTGCAGCTCCCCCTCCAGAATGCCATAACTTACCATGAGTACGTAGGTGTCTGCCCACAATACCGAACACAGCTGCAGTCACCCTTGTCCCCCAAGTCATCACTGTGAGCAAGAATGTCCACCTGACAGCACATGAGGACAGAAAACATCACTGTGTATAACAGTACACATGTCTGAATATCTCTGCTAACAGCAGTACCATGCAGCTGAAGCAGTACAGACACAATCACCTACAGTACACACTATCCCCTGCACAGTTTGTCCCCATATTGCCAAATGATAGATGGATACCCTGCAGAAACAGTATGCTACCTGTAGGTGTACAACACAAAGGTCTGCACTGCAGTACAAACTACTTGGAATCGATCCACATACTCAATACAGAAGGGCATACTGGGCATGTTCACACACTTAGAGAAATGAAGTCAACGTCAGCCAACAACATACCAAAAGGTCATACTGGGCATGCTCACACACTTAAACAAATGAAGGCCATGTCTGCAAACAACAGTGGACCAGACATATCTGGCATTTTCAGATGTTAGTGCAGACACTCCTCAGTATGCAGCACTCATGCTTTGCAAACACAATGGATAGGAATACAGGCATATATCCAAGGATAACACACTATAATAAGCCAAAAGTAGACATACGCAGATGTGTGGAAGAGTGTGACTGTCACAAGGGGCCATCCATTATGAGGCCTCTTCCACTCAGCAAACAGCCAAATGGCTACAACCACATGAGGTTCAGATTTCACTCACTGTAGAACTTAGCCATGACGGACTATGTGGTGCAAGTGCTAGCTGTGCAACATGACTGTACAAAGAAGTAGTCATCTAGCAGCTGTATACATGTACCTGTGGAATATAACCCTGCATGTGCCCACATGTGGTGTGTCAACTTCTAGATGAATGGGTTATGGCCCATGCACACACACTGCCCTCCCCATAGCCATACTATGACAAGCCTGCTGAGGTCATCCACTTTGAAATACACCCTTGTGAAAGGTGTAGGCCATTAATCTCCGTGGTGCTTCCTATAACTGTGTACTGCTGTAGTGTGAGAAATTAGTTAGGTAGGCATTCTAATCCCAGACATGGCAACTGTGTGTGTGTGTGTGTGTGTGTGTGTGTGTGTGTGTGTGTGTGTGTGTGCGTGTGTGCGTGTGTGTGTGTGTTTCAATGTCAGTGTAGGGAGCAATGCATTTTAGCCTAGCCACACTCACTACAATTCAAATGCCCTAACACTCACTATAATTCAAATGCCCTAATTTGGCAATCCTGCTGATGTCATTCATTGTGAAATACACCTATGGGGAAGGAGTACTCCAGTAATCCCCATGCTGTGTCCTATAACAGGTTCATGCTGTAGTATGATATATTACTCTGGTAGAAGTTCTATTCTCACACATGTCGGTTGTGGATGTTTTGTGTATGTTTCAATGTCTGTGTAGGGAGCAATGCATTTTAGCCTAGCCACACTCACTACAATTCAAATGCCCTAACACTCACTATAATTCAAATGCCCTACTTTGGCAATCCTGCTGATGTCATTCATTGTGAAATACACCTTTGGGTAAGGAGTACTCTGGTAATCCCCATGGTGTGTCCTATAACAGCTGCATGCTGTAGTGTGATACAGAACTCTGGTAGTGGTTCTATTCCCACACATGTTGGTTGTGTATGTTTTGAATGTGTTTCAACGTCTGTGTAGGGAGCAATGCATTTTAGCCTAGCCACACTCACTTCAATTCAAATGCCCTACTTTGGCAATCCTGCTGATGTCATTCATTGTGAAATACACCTTTGGGGAAGGATTACTCCAGTAATCCCCGTGGAGCATCCTATAATGGTGTAGTGCTGTAGTATGATCAACTAGTTAGGTAGGAATTTTAATCCGAGACATGACAGGTGTCTGTGTGTGTGTGTGTGTGTGTGTGTGTGTGTGTGTGTGTGTGTGTGTGTGTGTGTGTGTGTGTGTGTGTGTGTCTGTGTGTGTGTGTGTGTGTGTGTGTGTGTGCGTGCGTGTGCGTGCGTGTGTGTGCGTGTGTGTGCGTGTGTGTGTGTGTGTGTGTGTGTGTGTGTGTGTGTGTGTGTGTGTGTGTGTGTTTGTAACTTGTATCCTGTGTGGAGGTAGGTGTGAGTGTGTAACAACTGGGCTCAATGTGGAGCGGTTTTTGCAAATTTCTTATATGGTGGCCCTAGTATGTATCACAATGTCCCAGTACAGGGATAACAGATGTGAAATAGCCAAGAGGCTTGGGTGAAAATCCATACCCATACATGTGACATCAAGGCCAGGCAACAAAAGTTAGCAACCGTAGTATTACCCAGTGAACACTCTCAACCCTGAAAACATGCCCTGTATGGACAGATGCAACTGACACCAGGGAATGTCGGTATCATGCTATCAATGTAGGTACAGGGTAAACCTGCTGTCCATTACCAGTTCCCAGCACATGAGGCCAGGACTGGCACATCTGATGATAATCTGTGTATACAACATGGGCCAGACACCCCAGGTACAGTTCCACATGCCACTGTACATGCATGTGGGAGGTGTGAACATCCCAGACACTGTCCATGTCATGGAATAAGGAACACATACATGGCAAACAATGCACAGCATTGGCCACACACAATAGTCACCCAGGTGACTGGATGGTGAATACAATACCCATCTGTGTGGGCAAATCCAGAAACTACACCCCTAAGGCACAATGCAGACCATTGTCATGTGGACTGATACCAAGGTATACCCATCACCTAGCCTTGTATAGCTGTCTGGCACAGTCAACCACTACACACCCGTGAAGCAATGCACCCATGCATGTCAGTACTGGCACTGTGTGTGTGTGTGTGTGTGTGTGTGTGTGTGTGTGTGTGTGTGTGTGTGTGTGTGTGTGTGTTTGTGTGTGTTGTATGATCACACTCACTACAACCCCCATTGGCATACTGAGGCATGCTGTCCAATGTTAGACACCTCCACATACCCTTTGCCCATATAATCTCTGTATGACACCTGTGGTGCATGTGATACCTGCACAGTAATGTGCTGTGGCAATCTCACTGGTGATGAGTTGTATTCCTGGCCATGCCATGTGTGTCAATGTGTGTGCATCTCTGTGAGACTGTGGCTGTGCTGATACTGGCACCTGTTCATGTGGACAGGCATGTGTACTACACCTACCATATAGCTACCATATCCCTGTTGCAGATGCCACTCACTATCACATATATGTTTTGAGACCTCCTCAACATGTAACCTATGTAGCGCATCCGATAACTGCATAGAAATGTGATAGCACTACATAGCCGTCAGGGGGTTGTTACCCTGTGCTGGTAGGGGTGTGACACACACATGCTTAAGTTTTACTCTCCCACCCCTCCCTGACTTTACTTTGCCTCTGTCTGCTTCTCTCACTCTCTCTCTCTGGTGGATGTGGAGACTTACATCTGCTTTGCTTAGGCAGCAGCATGTGTATTGTAAGTGATGCTCATGATCAGCTGATAGCCTCTGCATGAATTGCAGCCCTCCCCTAGCTGATTGCATGTGGTACAGCTGTGGTAACATTCCCATAGCCAATTGCACGGAAACACACTCCAATATCTAGGAACATCATGTTGGTGTTGGGCCTTTTCATGCACTGTGAGCAGGAACTAGATCTGTTGTTTGGCAAACAGCATCACAGATGGACTGGGAATTTACCTCTAGCAACATACATTGTGGAAACAGGCCAACACACTGGAGGGGGATGTGCCTGACTTGACTACAGACTGTAAGTGCTGCTATACTGCAAGTGGAGTAATGTTGGTTTTACAGAGTGTGTGTGGATATGGCTGTCCTACATGTTTTAATACCTGTCATGTCATAGGTTCATAGGTTCATAGGTTCATACTAGGCTATCTGCCCTAGGGCATTTATAAGCCTAGCCAGAATGTGTTTGGCTTTCGCCACCCATTTTAAATTAATTTTGCTATGCCCTTTTTCGAGGTTAGTATACTGTGCCTCTGTCTAACAGTGACACAGAAGTGATACCCGGGTTAAACCTACGATCTCCCATCCACTCATCAAGATTCCTCTTGAAGAGAGTCAATGAGGGACTCTGCCTAACCTGGACTGGGATTTTATTCCAGAGTGAAGGGAGCCTCTGGGTTATGAATCTGTCCCTCCAGTATGTCCTATTTATTTCAGTGCTGAGGTTCAAGTCTCGAGCGTAGCTCGATGGGATTTGGATTTTCTGAGGTGCAGCATGTCCATTAATTCCGGGTTGGACATGGCTTTATACGTCAGGCACAGATCGCCCCTGAACAGACGGTATGCCACTGAGTAGAGCTGGAGTTTCTTTAACCGGGCAGCATATGGCATCTGTTTGAGCCCTTTGATCCTCTTGGTGAGGTACTTGTGGGGTCTTTCCAGTTGCTGCAGGTGTCTGGTAAGGTACATCCCAAAAGGGGCATTGTACTCTTTTTGGAGGATGCTTGTGTCGGCTGGAGAGTCGATTATGGTGCTCTGTTTGCAGTCATCTGCGAACTTGGTCAGGCACAGTCCTTCCGTGTTGGCCTGTACCTCCGAGAAATACATACCAAACAAGAGAGGTCCCAGGACTGAGCCTTGTGGGATGCCACTTGTAACTGGTTTGTAGTCTGACATGGCTCCAGCAATTCTAACCATGTGGGTTCTGTCCTTGAGCCAGTTTGCAACCCATCTAGTGACATAGGGGTTTATATTTAAGCTGGTGAGCTTATCTATAATGCCCTAGTGGGGTATTGTATCGAAGGCTTTTGTGAGGTCCAGGTAGGCTGTGTGGACCACCTTCCCCTCATCAATGGCCTTGGTGACTGTTTCAAAGAAATCAACCAGGTTTAAGAGGCAGGATCTGCCCTTAACAAAGCCGAACTGGGTAGGATCCAGTGTCTGTAGGTCCCCAATATCTTTATTTATGAGGTCCATGATGATCCTTTCCATAGCTTTGCAGACCAAGCTAGTCAGGCTTATGGGGCGATAGTTTCCAGGATCCGTTGAGGCACCACCTTTGTGGAGAGGGACCACTGTTGCTGTACACCACTCTTTGGGTACATATCCTGTAATAAGGCTGAGATTGAACAGTAGTTTTATGTTTGGGTTTAGCTCTTCTTGGAGTTCATGTAGGACGCAGCCCGGGACACCGTCTGGTCCCATTGATGCTGTGTTTTTTGCTTTGGAGAGGCGGCTCTTACCTGAGCATCTGAGATGTCAGGGGGGCAGCACTCTGCTGGGATAGATATTTGCCCTTTTGGTGGGGAGGGGGGGAGAAGTTTGTGCTGAACCTGTCAGCTAGGATGTTGGCAATGTCTGTGGGTTCAGTGTATTTTTTGTCATTTTGGACTAATTCTGAGTATATCTGGGAATTCCCACCCATGTTTCTAACATAACTAAAGAAAGCCTTGTGATTATCCTTAGTGTCCTGTGCAATTTTTCTCTCGAAGCTGGCCTTAGACGATTTTATGAGTGCCCATAGTTTTTTGCTAATACTGATCAGAGATGCCTTCCCTTTTTGAGATTTTGCTCTATCATTTAGTAGCTTCCTCCTTCTATTGTATAGTTTGTTTATGGCTGGGGTTCACCAGACAGGACGTCTGCCTTTGGAGGATTGGGTCTTGGTTTTATTTGGGATTGCATGATCCATGCATTCCTGAAGGTGTTCATAGAATGCATTTATAAAGGATTCTGGTCTGGGCGTATTTTCCACAGGCCGGGGCTTTGAAGGATTCCACCTCGGTTTTGAGGAGTGTGAAATTTGCTTTAGAAGTTTTTCACTGTGGTTTTCTGGGCAGGAGGTGGGGTCGGGATGTGAATATCCAGTGAGATTAGTTTATGGTCTGATCTTACCAGTGAGGGATACACTTCTGGTCTGGAGCATAGAGTCCCCATGTTGGTGATGATCAGGTCCAGTATGTTTTCCCCTCTTGTGGGAGTGGTAACAAGTTGTTCCATAGCATTTGAGTTTATAAATTCTAGGAACCTTTGGGCTAGGGTGTTGGAGCTACAGTAATGCTCCCAGTCTATGTTTGGGTAGTTGAAGTCGCCCAATATAATGGTGTTTGGAGAGACCTTCATATTTTCCAGTGTTCTCAGGAAGGCCGAGTATGGTTCCTGGGTTTGGGAGGGTGGTCTGTAGCAGGCTATAAACTGGAAGGCAGTTTTACCCACTGTCAGTTGCACATGGATAGTCTCTGATGCTTCGTGCTGTGCCACCAACCTGGAGGTGTGGGTATCTTTGGAATATTGATACTCCCCTCCTTTGTGGTTCGGTCCAAGTTTTGGGGCCGAAAAGCATGGTATGAGGTATAACCTGGTAGTGCTGGGGTGCTCTCAGGAGCCTTGAACCAGGTTTCTGTTACTGCACAGATATTGATGTTCTCCATGCTAAGGAGAGTTTCGAGTGCGTGCATCTTGAGGTTTAGACTTCTGGCGTTGAGTAGCATTACTCTTAGTTTCTTATCCCTTGTGATACCTATGGAGGTGGGTTTGTCTTTTGAGTCTTGCCTAAAAAAGGCACTATGGGGGTAGCAAGAGCCTTTGCCAATATCCAAAAGCCCAGGGGTGACAGGTGCAAGCCGTCCCTAGCGAAGCATCGTGGCTTGTTGAGCATGTCATCCCAGGCTGACAGGCATTGGATCCCCTTTGAATGACACCAATACTTAAGCCAATTGATCATCTTGTCTTCATATTGTGGCATCATTCTTGGTGAGGGTAAGATGCTACTCAAGGTCAGGGTCATACCGGCCTTGGCCACATGCTCAGAGAGCTCCTCTATGTCTCTTTTTATGTAGTCCAGGGAGGTACGTCTCAGGTCATTCACACCAGCATGGACAATGACTGAGTCATATTTGTACTTGCCTTGGAGTGACCTGAGTGCTTGTGTTATGTGGCGGATCCTAGCACCCGACAGGCAGCTCACTGTGACCTTTTCCTTGTTCAGCCTGGTGAGCGGGACGTCAGTGTGCCTGACGATAGAGTCACCTATTACATATCATATTATCATAGCTATGTTTATGAGGAAACACCCATCTGTAGGGTCATCTGCAGACTGGGCAGTGTGTGGTGCATTTTGTTTCTTGTGTTACCTACAGGGCACCTGTCTGAGAACTGCAGAAGGTAGTGTGAGGATTGCAGTCTGTAGATGGTGACAAGCCGTGAGAGTTACTAACTTCATATTCCTCATAGGACATATGTTGCAACAAACCCTGTTACAACAGTAAATGTATGAGGTTATCACAGAAACATCTCAATATTGGCCCTGTGTTTGTACCTCCAACCGCAGCTCTGTCAACCTTTGTACATATGTCATGCAGTAAGAGGTGTATATGTGCTGTACACCATATTTATTGACATCATATCTGATAACAAGCCAGTGAGATATCAGACTGCTACACATGTTGTGTATAGTAGGGGTTATATTTGATGACATAACCTGGACATTCTGTGGTTGTATGTACAGTACTGAGGTCTGTGTACTTATGGTGATTGTCGACAGTGTGTGTATTGTTAATATGTACCTTGGCCTGTGTACAGGCTGTGGTAGATGTCATTGTTCTTGGTTCTATTCTATCTGATGTTACATGTTGCTCCACTGTATGTTACCCTATCGGTTTACATGTTTGTAGGGCCAAACACACACATGTCCCATACCACAGACAGGCATTGGACCACACTTAGTGGCCCAGTATATTTAGGGGTAGTGTGTGAGAGGAGCATATGAGGATGGTGTTGAACAGATAGTCCATATACTGTAATATTACGCTAGCTTACCATATGTGGCTGTGTTCACATTGGTTGTAGTTATGCACTTTCACACAGATGTCTGTTACTCTGTGCTGTGACATGCCTGTAGAGCCTACTATATATGCAGGTACATGTGTATTCTCCCATAGGAAATGTAGGCCAGTGTTGAGCCAGTCTGCCTGTAGCCTGCACAGTGCTTTGTTACATGCCTAGCAGCTTAGTGTACTTACCCAGTGAGATGTCATGTCCAGATACTTGTCAGATGTACTGCTGCTGGGCCACCATAATAATCATGTATGTCAGACAAAGCAGGGGGATGCTGTACAGATGTGTGCCAATAACTAGTGGGTAGTATGTGGCCATGGCACCTCTGTACCAATGGTTATTATGTGACAGGACAGACAGGGATGTGTGAATGCATAACCTATGGGAGCAAATGTATACCAGTAGTTACATGTTATACCCATCTACATGGCTAACATCCACATTGTCAGGCTTGGTCCACATGTCTTGCACTAAGGGGTTCTGCGTATACCTCTGGACTGTCCAGAGTGTGTCAGACTGTCCACATATATTGGCCATATCTCTGCTGTAGTCCACAGGAGCATACTGTACTATGATGACCTTAGGATGTCTGTCAGTAGCCAATGGTGCACATGTTAAAAGCAGATGTGACCTCCCACACACACCATGTATGTGAAGACAATCCCTATTATAGTAGCAATAGTCTGCAAATATACCTGCAATACATACCTGACATCCCCTTGCACAATGAAGTTGGGACTATTGGGGCTGAGGTAGGGCCCCATTCCATGTTCAGGACATATGGTGAACATATATGTATATCTAATTATCCATATATCTATATAGATATATACACACATATACATATCGACATACATAGATGCATATGTATATGTACATATATATATATATATATATATATATATATATATATATATATATATATATATATATATATATATATATGTATATACATATAAAGAGCAATATATGTCTATACATATACAGATAGAGATGCATATGCACATATACGTATGGATATCTACATATATATTGACAGTAGTAGGTATATCAGAATAGATATGTATGCACATATAGTTGTACATATCTACATATATACCAACATAACTAGGCATAACTGTACACATAGGATGTGCATACATATATAGCTATATATACATATATCTATATACCTATATATATATATATATATATATATATATATATATACATATGAAGAGATGTACACATGGCCATATATATGTTGCACTATACAGATGTCTATACAGACATATGTATGAGTATACATGTGTATTTACATGTAGACCTATATCATATATAGACCTATTTTATATATATATATATATATATATATATATATATATATATATATATATATATATAAAAAACCATATTCCTGTCATGTGTAAACCTCATGGTTGTGTATATCCTCCCAGATGTATCTCACCGTATGTATCTGCTATGTGTACATTATGATAAAACAACATATGTGATGCAACAGTCATATTAATAACAAGGACTACACAATTTAGGAAGTAAAGGCAATTGTTCAGTACTACTCAATATGTGTATTGACAGCTTTATTGGTAAAGCAACAGCTATCTTCACAGTGGTCATGGCGTAGTGGGTAAGTGTTGTGACTTTAGTGTATATGGTCCTGTGTTCAAGGGCTGTTTATTTTGTTGCTGGGCAGAACAAGGGCTGTTGGATACAGAGTGATTAAGGCACTTTTGAGCAGTAGTCAGTGAGTTTGCATGGAGGTAAGCACTGCTAACTTCCAGTTACAGTTTCTTATACTCGGTTAGCTTCTAAATTGCTTAACCAGTGTAGGCATTGCTTACTGCCATGCAAACAGGCTGAAACCCACTTACTGCTGCTTAAAAGTGCTTACTCCCGCTTACCCCCATGCTAATTTCTTTAAAAGAAAAGAAAAAGGGGTTGATAGGAAACTGGTGAAAAAAGGGGCACAAAGAGGGTAAGACAGAAGGTAAACTAGCCAGGGATGTGCAGGAAGGGTGTAGGGAAGGTTCATAGCTGCCCATTTCTTCTACAGCAACAGCTGTGCATATACACTGAATTTGGAGGTAGATTTGGACACTCAAACCCCTGGGAGGGGGTGAGGATAACAATAATAAGTTGTGATGCCAATTAGACCAGATTACATGTGTCCAGTGGACACGTTTGTGAAATGGACAGCTATGTATGGGGTGAAATTTTTTTTGTGGGAATAGATTTCCCTTTTTTTTCAGCTGAGAGTGGGATGTTGGGGAGGGATAGTAGGTATATTTGGGGAGGTAGGTTGGGTAGGTTAACAGACAAGACAAACAAGACGCATACAGGGGCAGTATATGACACATGTGGGGGGTGAATACCTTGATGGGGAGGGGTGTTGGGAAATTGGAAGCCCATGAGCCCCCTAGTGGAAACAGTGGGACTGAGGTCCCCACCCATGGGCAGTCACCACTGCACCTTCACAGCCCCGATGGTGGCTGTGCTGGGGACTGAGTCGCAGAACCAGACTGATGCTCTATGTGGCCCTCGAGCTGGCGTAGGAGATCACCATGCCGCTGGTTGAACTCTCTATGCACCACGACCTCGACCTGGCGATGGGTGACAGTTGCCTGTCTGCGCCCGGTCCTAGGGGGGGAGAGCCCCATTCCCTGAGGCGGTTCCACCTGAAGGTGGTGCAGGACCAACGGACAGGAAGGTCCTGGGTTGGGCCCCAGACATGCTTGTGCCCCATGCCAGGGCCAGCTGAGGTGGGACAGGTGGGTCTGCTGGGACTGGCCTTCCCAAGCGTGCTATAGTGTTTAGATTTCATCATCATATGTAGATTAGTAATAGTCAACACATTACAGGGTTAGGTATAACAGCATGCATAGATATTCCCATTAACCCAAACACCAGATTCGGAACAGTTACATAACAAACAGAACACATGCATGTATGGGACTACAGTGTTAATAAAAACCGCTTGCAGGTACGTTGATAGCACCAATGTTGGAATAATTCAATATGGCACATGCATGGGAACAATTAAAATATTTATCAAATAATTGGACATTATCAGAACATAGGTGTCATTACATACCAGTTGGGGTGGGTATGTTGATTATTGCTGGAGATATGGTGGGGGGGGGGAGAAAGATGTCAATTAACAACTGGTATATTCCTGTAGTTCACATTACTTTCCTGGTCAGTGCTGTTATCTGTACCTTACAAGTCTTACTACACTACCCTATAGCCTTAGTGTGGACACTGATATGGCTGTCGTCATCTTTATGCATGAACTGTTTTTTCCTGCAGTATACACCTCTTACCTGGTATACCTGTGGAGGGAATGTTTGTTAACACTAACTGTTTCTACACATACTCCCACATTCCGGGTTGATGTTGTGCACATAGCTATCCAACTCTTTCTGCACAGACTCTGGCCATGTGTTGACCACATGCTGGTGTGCCAGGACAAATCTAGAATATTGCCCTCTTCCACCTTTAGTGACCTGACACACACATATACATGCTTTCCTACACAGTTATATTATGTAGCACAGTGTGGGTGACAGTGATCAGTGATACTTTATTATTCAGTGAAACAGCAACACTCACAATTCCCTACAATACCAGAGTGAACAGTACCAGTACAGGTTATAATGGTCTTTATTTCTCAGCACAGTGTTCGTATCCGACGTACCTGTGTGAGCAATGTTAGTTAGCACTACCTGACTGTTGCAACACACACTTCCAGATTACACATTAGCATTATGCACATACATCTCACTCTGTTACTGTACACACTCTGGTCACAGCTTGACAACATGGGAGTGTAGATAAGACATACCTGAAATATTACTCTCCTGACAGTTTTGGGGGTTGCTACAGTGACAGGTTTGTTCTCATAGATGTTTGACAATCACTTGTATTCCCTGTTTGCTGGCTAAACATCTGGGATCATCCCACAGACTTACCAGGGGGACAGGCAGCAGATATGGGCCCATATACTGGACATTCTGGCCTCATCTGTACAGATGTCCTTCATGGTTCACTGTTACAGTCATCACTGTAGGGTTCTTCCTGCCAGCAGCAGCCCCCGATCGGCCAGAATCCCAAAGTCTGGATCGGACGCCAGCTGAGGTCGCATTTATCCTGACGTCAATGCGCCGGAAGGTATAAAGACCTCAGCTGATGCCATTTCCCCAGTTTTTCTTGCCGCACGATGCCTTTTGCAGTTCACTGATGCCGGTCGGCCTGTTCCTGTTTGTTTTTGAATCTAATCCCAGGATTTTCGTTTTTTACAGATAAGTACCCCATTGGGGAGGTCTTTTGCTTGCTCCAGTCAGATGTCAGAAAAAGTTAATAATTGTATTTCTTGTGGGAAGCAAATACCTCATAGGGATTTTCACTCTTACTGTATTCCCTGACTGGGTCCTGACCACGACGTTGCTAATTGTGTATTTTGTGCTAGATTTAATCAGCGTACTATTAGGCGTAGATATAACTTTGCCTTTTACTATTTTGGAAAAAGGTTTAATTATAACATGTCTTCAGATTCTTTTCCGGCTTCTGGGGTGTGTAAGAGGTGCAGGGATGCAGACAGGCCTCCGAGGTCTACAGCAAAGGATGTTACTCAGTTATTGCCAGTTGCTGGTTCATCAGTCGTCAGTGAGGCACCTTTGCAGCCCCTGTCGTCCGCCTCTTTTGAACTAATTGCCTGTACCAACTCCGGTGTGGAGCTGATGGGGTCTTCAGAATTGCCAGGGTCTGGACCTTTGGATACTGCTCCCTCAGTTGGGTCCAGAGCCGGTAGGCAGGTACTGGCGTCTGAGGGAGTTCTCAGGCCTTCACAGCTTCCTGTAAATGTGAATTTGGGTTTACATGCTAAGTCTAAGGCTCCAGCTAAAGTGAAGTGGCTAGCACAGGCACCTTTTGATCAGGGTCCTAGGCCTCAGAGGCAGATGCTTAGGATGGCTGAAGATCTCTTAACTATGATCAGGGGTTCTCATCCCCCTCCTGACAAGAAGCCTAGATTACAGTACGATTATGATTCTTCAGACCAAATTTCTGTTTCTTCTGCTTCTTCCCTTGAGCAGAATAATTATTTTCCTCTTTATGAGGATTCTGATGCTGAAGATTCCTTTCCTTCCGCCTCTCCTCCTGAGGATTATTCTTTTGGTGAAACTTTGCATGATATGAGGGTGCATTTTCACTGGGAAGGGCAGGAATTCTCTGAATCCAAGAAAAGGCTTAGGGATTTTTTTCTTCTCCCACAGCATAAGCCTCTGGCTATTCCCCCTGTATTGGACATTGTTGATGATGTTTTTTCAGAAGCTTCTCTCTCTCCTGATTCTTTTCCCCCTACTCCGGCCAAACTGGATAGGTATTATAGGGTTACAGATTCTCATAAATTTCTTTTTAAAAATCTTCCGCCTGATCTGGAAACAATTTCTCAGGGTCCTAAGGGTGTTAAAGCGGCCTCTGCTAAAAATCCTATTCCCTTTGACCGAGAGCCCAGGGCTTTGAAGAGATGGGGTAAAAAGGTTTGTACTTTTGCTACATTGTCTATTAGGGCTTTGAACTGTCAATTTCATATGCTGAAGTATCAACAATACCTTTTGTCTGTATTTCAACAAAAGATGTCAGCTGTGTCTATTGGTGCAGATAATCAGGAGTTACAGGATTTATTGCATGCTATTGAACAAGTGGGGAAACATACCCTGCATTGCGGTTTTGATTCTTTGGAAGCTTCTTGTAGGGCTGCAACAACTGGCGCTGTTATTAGAAGACATGCTTGGTTAAGGGATCAAAGCTTGCCGGATCAGATTAAAGCCAAACTTTTGGATGCCCCTTTGCAGCACGATGTTCTGTTTGGGTCCAAAGCTGAAGAGGTATTGAAGAAAATGGAAAACAAAGCCAAATCTATGCAGACAGTTAAGGATTTTCTACAGGTGCAACCTCCTAGATTTAGCAGACACTGGCCAACTAAACCTTCGTCCTTTCCGGGCTCGGATAGGTCTCAGAGAGGCAGATTCAGGTGTTTGAGAGGTAGGGGACAGTCACAGTCCCATTTTAGGAATAGGCAGTGGAGTGCCCTCTCTCCCAAGGGAGGTGAAGATAAGTCTCAACCCTACTGAAAACAGTCTTTATGACTCTCCCTTTCTGGTTCCAGGGGCTCCTCTCCTGGAAGCTCCTTTGGGAGGAAGGATTTCTCTTTTTTATCAAAATTGGAATCACATAACCCACGACAAATGGGTTCTGGACATAGTCTCAAGAGGTTACAGATTTCATTTCCACACTTTGCCAAAACCGAACAGTTGGCCAGACCTGCCAAATCATCAGTGAGCAGAGGTACAATGTCAGGTTCAGTCCCTCCTGGCTATGAGGGCCATAGAATTGGTGCCAAATTTAGACATAGGGCAAGGTTTTTATTCCAGACTTTTCCTGGTTCCCAGGAAGGAAAATTCGTGGAGACCAATCCTGGACCTCTCTGTCCTAAACACCTTTCTAGATATACCAAAATTCAAGAGCTCACTGTGCAGCAGCTACTGCCTGTGTTGGGCAAGAACGCTTGGATGGTGACTTTGGACTTAAAAGAAGCTTACCTGCATATTCCTATAAGGCAAGAGTGCAGAAAGTATCTGCGTTTCAAAGCGGGCTCGAAACATTACCAGTTCTCTGTGCTGCCCTTTGGCTTATCTACTGTGCCCAGGGTCTTTACGAAGTGCCTGGCACCAGTAATGGCATTTTGCAGACAGAAGGGGATTCAAATTTACCCTTATCTGGATGACTGTCTTCTTCAAGCGGACGACAAAGACACTCTACTTCGGCATCTAGCCTTTGTGCAGCATCTTCTTCAGTGCCTCGGTTTCACAGTGAATGTAACAAAATCAAACCTGGTACCCACACAACAGATTACTTTCCTGGGTGCTCTTCTGAGTACTTCAACCCAGATTGCTTCCTTGACACCAGACAGAAAAGTGCAACTGGCTTCTTTTTTCTGACACCTGGCTTCAATGAAACAGCTGACTGCAAGAAAAATTCTGCAGGCTTTGGGTTACATGGCCTCCTGCATTCTGCTAATACCATATGCAAGGCTGCATATGAGGAAACTGCAGTGGTACCTCAAGAGTGTCTGGTCTCAGCATTACCACAGTTTGGAAACAGTGGTCACGATTTTGCCTTGTTTCCAGCGAGAATTTCTTTGGTGGGCCAAAGCCTGTCTACAGAACAAGGGGAAGCCTTTTTGTCCTCCACCGACCAACCAAGGTCTGACAATGGATGCTTCAGATTATGCATGGGGAGCCCACATGCACGGGAGATGTCTTCAGGGTGTTTGGACGAAGGAGCAAATGCACTTGCACATAAATTTGAAGGAGATGCTAGCTGTACAGAATGCCCTGATAGCCTTCAGAGACCTTCTTCTACCAGGACAATTGTTGATACGGACAAACAACACTACAGTGATGTGGTACATCAACAAGCAGGGGGGCTCTCACTCTTACCCCCTGTGCAGATTAGCCACGAATCTCTGGTACACTGCTCTGACCTGCAGTGTCGACTTACAGGCGCAATTCCTGCCAGGGACAGACAACACTCTGGCAGACGCATTGAGCAGACGCATTTTAGATCCACACAAATGGATGTTGGATGTTCGGATATTCAGGATGATTATAAAGGCTTGGGGATGTCCGGACATAGATCTCTTTGCATCCCCTCAGAATCATCAACTTCCAACATTCTGCACAAGGACCTACCACAAAATACCATGGAAAGTGGATGCCCTCTCATTCAGTTGGAAACACCTCTCAGTATATGTTTTTCCTCCTTTTCGTCTTCTACCTTGGGTACTTCTGAAGATAAAACAGGACAGACCGCACATGATTCTACTGGCTCCCAATTGGCCTCGGCAATTCTGGTATTCCACTCTGATGAACTTGGTTCAGGAGCCTCCCTGGATTCTGCCTCAAATCCCTCATCTACTGTCTCAACGGGACGGCCGGATACTGCACAGTCATGTCAAGACTCTGCATCTCGCTGCCTGGCAGATCCAGGGTCTGTAAACACCTCTGCCCTTTCCAAACAGGTATTGGATGTAATCCTTGAAGCTAGATGGCCCAGCACTAGAAAATCTTATGCGGGAAAATGGAAAAGATTTTGCTCCTGGAGTCAAGTCCAGGGTGGTGATTCTTCTGTTCCGAACATTCCTCTGATTTTACAGTATCTGACAAAGTTATTACATAGAGGCCTATCTTTTTCGTCTGTTAAGCTTCATGCTTCTGCTATTTCTGCACATTACGATACGGATCCTCCGATTTTTTCTCATTCATTACTTAAACAATTTCTTAGAGGGGCTAAGAATATTCGGCCCCCTATAAGGGCTCCTGTTCCCACTTGGGATCTTAACTATGTTTTGGAGAAATTAACTTTGTCTCCTTTTGAAGATACCAGTGTTGGTATCTGACAGACTTGTGGGGAATTGTTTGTTAGCACTACCTGAATGTTCCCACACACAGTACCAGATTCCACATTAGTATTATGCACATACATCTCACTCTGTTACTGTACACACTCTGGCCACAGCTTGACAAGTTGGGGTGTATATGGGACATATGTGGCTTCTTAGTCTCATAAGGTTTTGGGGAGTTGCTAGTGTGCCAGCTTTGTTCTCATAGATGTGTGTCAATCAGTTGTATTTCCTGTTTGCTATCTATACTTCTGGGGTCATCCCACTGATTTCCCAGTTGATAGGCAACAGATATGGGCCACTTTCCTGGACATTCTGGACATATCTGTACAATTGCGGGGTATGATTCGGTATGCAGACTACTACCACTCCCAGGATTAGAACCATGGCTGTGTGTGCTAAACAAAACAACTGTTCACATCTCATTTGCATGTGCTATTTGGGTTTTGGTGTCTGTATTTTCCCTGTTTTCTGTCTATGTGTCTCTCAGTTGTGCTAAATGGCCTCTGGGGATTACACCAGTCATATACAGGCATTCCTACACATTCAATTTATGGTGCACTGTGTGGGTAACAGTGCTTAATACAACAGTACTATTACATGATTGCAAATCTACATTACCATATGATACAAGAGTATACACATGCAGTCCAGCAGTTAGATCTTTATTGTCAGGCGGTTACACTTTTATTTATATACATACTATATGAGACTCTTCCTACCATATTCTCCAGTGTATGCAGTACTTGCCTTGAACAATACAGGTTTTATACAGGCAATTGATTTACTACTACTTTTAGTTTTATTTCCTATGACAGTAAATGCATGAGTAGTACTGACCTGTCTTGTGTCACAACCTCGCCAGGTGACTGATGTGGGCCTCCTGGTTAGTGGCCTGCTCCATTGCAGCTATGGGGGACATAAGAGGAATATTTAGCCATATCTATCCATGATATACCAGAGCTGGCAATTATTGCACACATAGTGGGGTGATACTTGCACACAACTGGAACATCCCCTGCCGCTCTAGCCTCTTGGATCCACTGGTCCAAGAGGTCCCCCTTACGCCGCTTCAGGTCGGCATAGTGATGCCTGACCTGATCACCAGTTTGGGGTATGCCAGTGGCACTGGTGAGGTCATGGGTGAGATGGTCCCAGGCCTCCGCCTTATATTGGGAACCCTGGTACTGGTCCTGCAGCAGTCTCTGATCATGGTCTTTAACAAGGAGTCCTGCCATGACTCTGGACTCCTGGATGCACCAGCGCTGCACCCAAAAGCACACACCTTCTCCCCTTACTGCCATTGTGCCTGCAAGGGGAAGCTACAACCAGTTATGAGATGTATTCCCACCTCTTGAGTTTAAGTAGGGCTGATTTCCTGAATTTTTCTGTGATTGGACGGTTTTGAAAAGGCTAGGCTATGGGCAAACCTGCTTATCTAGGGTTGGCATTGTTTAAAGGGGTATAACACTGGGCACATTGAGTTAGCTGCCCTACACATTGCTTGCACCTCCTAAGCTGGCCTGTGCAATGCTTAGCATTGCTTACATTGCAGTTTGCATTATAATTCCTTTTTGGCATTGAGTTATTATTCATTACACCTTATATGTATGCCTGGTGTCCATGATTCATGTGTACGTTCACTGTATGAGGTCCTTGTGTTTTATTGGGGACTTTGACACTCTATTACAATTACAACTGACTTCTGGGCTTACTGCTTTACTCCAGTTCACATATTTATGTTATGTAGTGGGTTGAGGCACATATGTCTGTATACTGATTCCTTTCACAGGTTCAGTTTGGTTTTACTATGGTGAAGACTTGTTTGCTGATGCCTCATTCTTCTGTACTTCTCTGATGACTTGGTGGTTAACTACTGTGACTGTGGTGTATAGGGTCCTGGGTTCGAGACCTGCGTGGCTGTTTATTTTATTGATGGGCAGAACAAGGGCCATTGGATGCAGAGTGATTAAGGCACTTTTGAGCAGTTGTAAGCGGGTTTGCTCGGGTTGGAGTGAAGGTAAGCAATGCTAACCTCCAGTTACATATGCTTACAGTGACTTAGCTTTAGAATTGCTTAACCTGTGTGCCCATTGCTTACCGCCGTGCAAACAGGCCTAAGCTCGCTTACTAGTGCTTAAATATGCTTACTACTGCTTATTGGTGCTTAAACCTGCTTACTAGTGCTTTGTTAATTATGAAACTGACACCTCACATGTGCATTTACTGCAGTACTCCAGTTCATAAATATATGTTATTTAGTTTGTTATGCAACAAAAATATTAGTCATAACGTGCTTTGCCATCGAAAATGGAATGTGCTGCAGTGGGACTCGAACCGGGAATGGCTGCTTGTAAGAAGAATGCTCTGCCCACTATACTATCGCTATGCTGCTTCATTTGCATATATCTTCCTTGTTATCCTCTTTAGCCATTTAAGCTGCATTAACCTTAGCTAAGTGATGGGCACACCCGCGCACCTATGGTTAGCTTTAATCGGATTTAAAAAAAAAAACGGGTTTGTTCATTTTATTTCTCTATACTTTTGATGTTGTACACAAGGGGGACTGTTGGTGGGGATATGTGGACACCTATAAGCAATCTCACTCATTTATTACCCCTTTCTGCTGTTCTTCATTGCAGGGGCATGTATATTCTGAGTGCTCTGCACTCAGACATGCCCCCTGCACTCTTACATGCTCCGTGTAAGATTAGGAGCTCAGGCAGCTCACCTTATTACTATGTATGGCATGCTGCCATCCTGCTCCTAAATAGCTGCTAGTCCTGCACAGAGGAATAGTAAATCTGGGGGTCAGTGTAATTACTGTGGAGGAAATAACTGCAAGGAGCCAGGGGTTGGGGGTTCTAGATGCTCTGAGGTTTATTTTAGTTTTTTTTTTTTAAACAAGCTCTTCATTCCATGAGTACCTAAACAAAACTCATAATTAAGGAAAGAAATTCAGTATTACTGTTTCAGCTTTTTTTTTTCCTGCATCCTTTCAACAAACAATAACTGACCAAATCTACACTGAAATAACTGTGGAGAAAATAAACTTTAAGCTGGGAGTCTAAGGACTGGCGTCTTTGTCACATAATCAAATGGTTAATTCCCTGAACCTCTATTTGTCTTGATGACTAGAGCGAACATTTCTTTAAGTGAACGTGCACTGTTGTAAAACATGGAATGACATTAGTTGGCCAGCTGCTAGAAGAAAGGTACGATTATTTTCTACAGTTTTTATTTAACTACGTGTTAACATAATGATGCAGTACATACCTTTCATCTAACAGCTGGCCAACTAATAGCATTTGATGTTTTACATTTTGTTAAGGTGCACATTCGCTTGAAGAAATGTTCGCTCTAGTCGTCTCAATGAATACAGGTTCAGGGAATTAATCATTCAATTATGTGACATAGAGGTGAGGACTGTTAGGTCCCAAGAAGCCATGGGGCAATTAGTGCTCTGAGATGCAACCTTTAATGAAATAGTAGCTTGAACAAAAATCATGACTGAGGAAAGGAATTCATTTTTTTTTTTTTTTTTTTTTTATTTCAAGGAAAAAAATAAGTTGTATACAGGGTTTAATGCTCAAAACTGACAAAATAGCAGTTCTCAATAAACTCAGAAGGCAAAGTCTTGCAAGGATACATTAATTGTATCTGGAATATTACCTCCCTCCCTCCCTACCCCTCAATAAATGTCACTTTCTGTGCATCCCCCTCTGGCGTTAGTTTGCATAGGAAGTTAAGGCTTAAAGGGTCAAAGTCATATTTTTCAAATTACTGCTGTCATTTGCAGCATACTTCCTCTGCTCTACTCCCAAAAGATAGCCGCAACCTATATATCCCTCTAGGATGAAAATGAAAAAAATAAATAAAATATACCATATCTCATCATGTTGCTGTCGGACATATATAAACAACTTGCTTCCTAACTCTCCATCAGAAGATAGCCACCGGTATACACATCTGATGTTTGATTATGAGGAAAGTGAAACAATATAATGATCACAGTAGTGTTTCTATCCTGTTATTCCTAGACAGTACATTGGTCCTATACAAGCTATAGTGACCCTCTATGCACACCTCTAACATTTTGAGGAAAGATAAAGAAATAATGACCATGTTGTCTACAGCCCAACGCAAGCTGTAGTGACTATTGCATACCTCTGAGATGTAGGAAGAAAATTAAAAAAAAAATTACATTATCGCCAGGCTCTCACACAATCTACAGTCATCTTTTGTGCACTCCTCTGAGCAGGGCTGGTTTTACACTATGTGTGGTTCAGGGTATAAGCCACTACTAAGTCTGTGTCAAAATCCATTTCTATAGCCTTGGGGTATGGGGCCACCAGGCCCCAGAAGCTCAGAAGGTCTAGATGTTCTGTGATGCACTGAATGCCTTAATTTTGAGAAATGATTGTGCGGTGGTGCAGTGGTTAACGTTGCTGCCTCGCAGCAAGAGGTTCTCCGGTTCAATTCTCATCTCAAGATACCTGTTGTGTGGGTTTCCTACGGGTGCTCTGGTTTCCTCCCGCATTCCAAAGACATGCAGTAGGTGGACTGGACACTCTAAATTGGCCATAGGCGTGTGTGTGAATAAGTGTTACAGATGAACTACTGTGACCGGGCTAGTCATCTGACAGTGTAAACCTTGGCTCGAGATGACTGTCACTGTTGAAGTGACACCCCAATCCCATGTGCAAATGGGAAAAGGTGTTGAGGGTGGATGGATTGTTTAAAATGAGAAAATGACAAGAGGATCAGTTACTTTGATCAGGGCAGCACCCAACAAGTGGCTATAGTCACTTCTGTGTATAATTCAGATGCTGATTGTGATAAAAGAAGATGGTCATGTAGTGTATTTCACCTCTACACACAAACAGTTGCCACTCATTAAAGCATTCCAAGTAGCTTCACACACATCACAAAAACTGTAACATTGAGCAAACAACAGCAACTTGTCATCTTCCTGCACAGGCAGCCCCTGCAATTATAGCTACTTTGTCTGTGCATATCTCAAATGACCAGTTATTATATATAAAAAAATATTTTTTTCAATATTCTGTCCTGCAAAAGCCAACCATCATGCAATTCAACTCTTCCTGATTTTTCTTCATATTTTTGTGGGATCCCTCATATTTTTTTTATTTTTTTCTGATAAATGACTAAGGATTACAGACAGTCAATAATGGCAGACATTTCAGTTTCATATTTCTCATTGTTCAGAAAATGCATTATGATGCAAAACCTGTTGTTTTCTTAGCTATTTAAGTATATTGGGGTAATATGTAAAATGTATCCCTGATTTTGCCCCCCCCCCCCCGTGTTTCATTATTTTTGGCTTTATTCAGCAAAGAAGTTGAGCAATATGCTGCTCAAAATATCTGGGTGATCACTAACAGCACCTACACAAATACTTATCTCGAGCTCCAACTGAAGATTCAGCTTTGTCTTCACACTGTGCCCAAACCAAGCACCATTCATGTTACACTGAATGTTATGGGCTTTATTTTCTCTCCCACCCTTGAGCAGAAGCCTTGCAATGTTCAAGTGCAATGTGACACGAACTGTCTAGTCAACTGTAGCTCCTCCCCCAAAGCACCTGCCAAAGGCACATTTTCTTTTAACAGGAGCACCTTGGGATGATTACACATGTACTTTGTTTTTAGCTCAAAGAAATGCAATGTTTCATTGCTTTAAAAAGTGCCAGAAGAACAGCACCCCAGGTGGCTACCTAGGTGGCCTATGGCTGGCTGTGACATACACACACACACACATACACACACACACACACACACACACACACACACACACACACACACACACACACACACACACACACACACACACACACACACACCTACCCTACAGTCATTAACAATGCACTGATCTGCAAATTCATTTTTTTTCCTGTTCACTTGTTCAAAGCGAGTTAAAATGTATAACAAAAGTTAACATCTGAGTCAGTATAAAAAGCCTGATGTTCCATTATGGAACTGTCAAATGATCCAGACTGGTTATTTTTATCTGTTGCTAGGTTAATGTTTTATTTTATATGGCAACTGTAGACTTTAAAATATTCACTTTGATTGTTGAGCCATGTAAGCTCTTCTATTTTTTACATAAACTTTTGTAATGTGCATTTAGACTCAAGGGGTAAGGGAGTAGAAAGCAGCAGAAACTCTTCTGGAAATTAGCCCATGTAAGAAAGACTGCATCCTAACTGCTTACTAAAGCAGAAATTACATAATTTAAAACTTTAAATGGGTAAGCAGAAGCCAGTGTCTAAGCTTTGCATCTGCTTGGGATTCTGATGGATTGCTCCTCATATCTGCAAACATATTGGTCCCTCCGCTTCTAAAGTAATACCTTAAAACTAGTAAAACAGCATTTAATGTAGATTTACCTCCTATGCTGACTTTCCCAGCGTAATCATGATTTGGCTGGCTGCGTCTTATTTTTGAAAATGCATAATGGAACTCCTTTGTGCAACTCTGGCTACATTTTTAACAGTTGTAATAGCTTCTAACTTTATATTTTGCAAAATTCTCTGATTTATGATTTTGTAACTGAAACATATGGATTATGCATACCCCTCAGCTTTTTAGCTCAGGAAATCTGGACAAAGCCAAAAATAATGGGAGAGACAAAGACACAAAATAGGGACAGATTTTTAATATTGCTCTTATAAACTTAAAATGTTGTTAAAACAATAGTCCTTGTGATGTCAAGCATTTTCTGAAGGATAGGAACTCAGAAAGTTAAATGTCTGTCATTATTTCATGACTTCATTCCTCATTGATTTGCCTGAAAACCATGAATTTTATAGGGGACAGAGCAAAACTCTAAGGCGAAAATCTGGACAGTTGAGAAGTATGTCGATATGTTAGAAAATAATAGAAATAACTAAGATTCAGGAACACTGAATCTTAATGGAAAAAAATGATGGAAAACGTTTAAAGAATCTCATTAGTTGAAAGTGTGATACCTTGCAAACTGTCATAGTGTGGTAAACACCCTTTTTTTAGTGCTACTGATTTTTTTCTGTGGTGACTACGATTTCTTGATTGGTACAAAAATGAATTGACATTTGTCTCTTCCTTTCCGTATTGCATTCTAAATTCCAAGATAGCTTCAGGTAACTCCAGATAAATTGCATTTTATGGTGTGAACATTTTTCCCTTTGTTCTCATGCTGGACCTTGACATTTAACTCCATCATTAGGTATTAATTCTAATTGATAGCATCAAGAAACTTCAGTTAAACTGATCTCTGTAGTGAAAACAGTCACTTTTTTCTTTTGATGTAGTTCCAGGCATGTCAATTGTTAAGATAAATAACTTTAGTGATAAGAAAGCTGTCTAGTATAAATTTATATCTTTCACCCTTTCTATTTTTACTAAACATCAGAAAGAGCGAGCCTAATACTAAGTAGAAAGATCAGTTGTAATTTAAATGTTCCTTCTCACTGCAGTTTTCCACGTCATTTAAATGAATACCTGTCCTCTAAACAACATACATTTCAATATGAAACAGTTAATTAGCTCTTCTTCACTTTACCTGTTTGTTGACCAGGTAAGCCCACTGGACAAATTGTCTATTTTTAGGAGTGACCCAAAAAAACTGTCTGATTAAATGACTTCCTCAGAACTGCAGTGCAGGTAAATGAAGGTGGAAGGAGAGTAGCGTAAAAAGGGTAGGTCAAAGGGGGTAATTATCCAAAGCATAAAGTGGTAGACTTGAGTGCAGTTTTTTTTCCCCTTTTCACTTAAACAGCTGGAGGCTTTGGATTGGGTGCCTTAATGTAGGTAGCTAGTTATGCTGTAAGCAAAGAGAGTTTTTTTGTGCTGTTTAGTTGAGAGTTGGGGGGGGGGCATGGCGTTAGTAGGGTGTGATTGGCAGATTAACTTTAGGAAGCCAATCAACCTTATGCAGTTAGCAGGAGTTCTTTTTTTCTTCTTTTTTTTTTTTTTTTTTTTGAGGTGGGGAGCAAGTTCATAGTGTGCTGGATTAAGCCAGCTATGGCTCTGTGGAAGCAATCAAAGTTGTGCCATAAACACAACAATCAACTCATTAACAGCAGAAATTTTTGTCCACTGTACTAACTGGCTTTAGATCATGCTAACGCCTCTGTGTAAGATTCTTTTTCATTTGCTCTGGAAGTAGCCAGTCCTTTTACTTCTGGTCTGAAAGGTTTTTAATCTGCTTATTATTATTATTAGTGGACTGTCCACAGCTTAATGATTAAACATTTTGCTTAGTGTTGTACTGCAGTCTCATGTTACATTCAGTATCTCCCCAAATGTTAACCTTTCACATTTGAATGTCTGCTTTGACACATACCAACATAAATGTTGATGCCGACTGCTCTGTCTGCAGTTTGTGTATATCAGCGCATATGGTTCATTGTTATTTTTATTGTTATTATTATCTGTATGTGCTCTTTGTATTCTTGAAATGTACTGGCTTCCCCATAAAGGGTTCCAGTGCAATTAACTGACGTTTAAGTTGATGAATAATGGTCACTAGGCTGGCATGCAATTCATATACTAAAACATCTTAAACATTGGAAGATCATGGCCTCAAAACAGCAACAATCCCCTGCTATTGCTAATATTTTTTATGTCTTTCTTTTGAGCTGTAGGTTTACTTCAGTGCACGCTCCATATCCTACAAACAGTCCATATTCCTTTTAAATCTCAGTCAAATTTGCCCATGTAGCAGTACTGTACTTGCGCTTCACAATCTGCTTTATTGACTGAAAGGGTCTTCAAACCAGTTTATTTATTTATTTTTGATTTCATTTTTCAAATATGATAACTGGGCAAGTGAGCTGGTCTGTTGACTGTTTCCAGTCACAGCCTGGGTATAATTGTACAAGCTGGAAAATAAGTCAACATGTGCACAGATGCAGGTATTACACTTACAGCAATACATAGCAGTAACAATATGTACAGAAACACAGAAATGGAGAAAGGAGATTCAACATCGCCACAGTAGTCAGGATGTCCTTCTGCGTGGCACACCTCATCATAAAAGGCTTCTCATCCAGGAAAAAAGAGGTCATTGTTCCCCTCTATTCGACACTCATTAGACCCATTATAGAGTACAATGCCCCTTTTGGAATGTACCTCACAACTGCAGCAGCTGGAAAGGCCACAGAAGTACCTCACAAAGAGGATTACTGGCCTCAAACAAATGCCCTACACTGACCGCCTCAAAAAACTCCAGCTTTACTCCGTAGCATATCGCCTACTCCGAGGTGATCTCTGCCTAACATATAAAGCTATGTCAAACCCAGAGCTGTTGGACATGCTACACCTAAAGAAATCCCAATCCCTCTGAGCTACACGCTCTAGGGACCGAAACCTTGTCACCACAATAAACAGGACATGCTGGAGGGATAGATTCCTGTCCCAGAGACTTCCTATACTCTGGAACAAGCTACCCATCTATGTCAAGCAAAGTTCATCATTAGCACTTTTCAGGAAAAATCTTGATGAATGGATGGGAAATAGGAAATATACCCCGGGGATCATTTCTGTGTCTCTGCTGGACAGTGGCATAGGAAAATAACTTTCTTGGATGGTGTAAGCTATGAAACCTTGCTGGCTAGGCTTATGCAGGCCCTTGGGCCGATAGCCTAGTACCTACCTATGAACCTATAAGAGGGGGCTGGAATTTATTGGAGAAAACCGGCAAAGGAACCAATACAATGGGAGCAAATAACTAGAGAGGGAAGATGATAGAATAGGAAGGCATCAAGAATTTATTTAGACTGCAGGTTAGAGATTGCCTTCCCTATCAGGGATTGATATCTGGGTATAGGCAAAGAGAAAGAAATATGGGGGTGTCCTAAACAAAAGACCAGCACTGGTAGAGTTTTTAGTAGAACCTAGAACAGAGGCTGCGATTAAAAAAGGAATAATTAGTAGACCATATAACATATTGCATAAGTATAAGGATCAATCAGAGGAGGTTAGAAATGATTGGGAAGAGAGTCTGGATAAGCAATTCACAAAGTAACAAATGGAGAATATACATATGTCTCTTAAATATGCAACAAAATCTAAAGGATTTAGGATTTTTGCCTGGAAATGTTTACACAGATATTTTTGTACCCCATTTATTTATCTGTTTTTATGCTAGCTATGAAAACAGATTTGCAGCAGATAGTAAAGACAACCGCAAGGCCTTCTACAGTTATGTAAAGAATCTCCACAGCAATACCCAGATTTGTTCTGAGCTACTGCACAATGGTACCTCCTATACTGAGCCAACAGATATTGCCAATATACTGGCCGACAGATTCAGTGCCAATTTTACCCCTCTCTCCCCCCCTTCAAAGGACCAATCACAATACCAGTAGGTTGCCAGGCATCCAGTATTACTGCTGCTTAAAACAGCACTGTTCAAGGCCAAGAATACAGCTACTATAGGACCTGACAATATCTCTGGCTGTGTTCTACATGAACTGTAGCGTGAACTGGCACCACACCTGTATGCCCTGTTCAGTCACAACCTCACTTCAGGCTTTGTCCCTACTGAATGGCACACTGCTACAGTCATCCCTCTCCACAAAGGAGGAGTGACTACAGACCCTGGGAAGTATCGCTCCATTAGCCTGAAGAGTCTGATATGCAAAGCTATGGAACGCATCACAAGGATATAGGGAATTTCCAAACTCTGGATCCCACACAGTTTGATTATGTGAAGGGTAGATCATGCCTGCTCAAATCTGGCCGACTTCTTTGAGTCAGTCACCAGAGCTGTGGATGAGGGCAAGGTGGTTCATACAGCCTACCTTGATCTAAACAAGGTCTCTGATACCATTCCCCACTCAGGAATCATAGAAAAACTCACTAATCTAGACATCAACCCCTATATCACTAGGTGGGTTGCAAACTGGCTCACAGATAGAATCCACAGTGTGAAAGTAGCTGACTCCAAGTCAGACTACTGACCAGTCATGAGTGTAGTCCCACAGGGTTTGGTCCTGGGTCCTCTCCTGTTTGGTATCTACTTCTCTGAAGTCCAGGCCAATATGAAGGGACTCTCGCTGACAAAGTTCACAGATGATTGCATGTTGGTAGCTGATGTTGACATCCTGCAGAAAGGCCTCACTGAGACCAACAAATGGTGTCAGAACCATGGCCTTAACTCAATGCCAAAAAATTGTCGTCATCCCCTTTGAAAAAAACTCGGCTCCCATGAATTACCACATCAATGGTAGTCCACTGAACACAGAAGGCGTTATAAGAGCTCTGGGAACACAGGTTGACAGTAACCTCCCTTTTGACCATCACATTGCCACTGTGGTTAGAAAGTCCTTCTATGTGGCACATCTCATTACTAAGGGTTTTGCATCAAGGAAGAAAGAGGTCATTGTCTCCCTCTAGTCTTCCCTCATTTGGCCAGTCATCGAGTACAATGTCCCATTTGGCATGTACCTCACTAGACACCTACAACAACTGGACAGGCTGCAAAAGTACCTCACAAAGATGTTCCTAGGCCTTAAACAGTTGTCCTATGTGGACAGACTCAAAAAACTCCAACTATTCTCTGTCTCATATCACCTACTTAGAGGTGCTCTCTGCTTGACTTACAAAGCTATGTCTGACCCAGCTCTGTTAGAAATGCTACATCTAAAGAAATCCCAATCCCTCCCCACCACACACTCCAGAGACCTAAACCTCATTACCACAATCAACAAAACATACTGGAGGGGCAGGTTCGTAACCCAGAGACTGCCCATGCTATGGAACAGACTTCCCATACATGTCAAACAGAGCACCTCAATGGCCCTCTTCAAGAGAAATATTGATGAGTGGATGGGAAATAGAAAATTCACCCTGGGGATCACTTCAGTGGCTCTACTCGACAGAGGCACTGGAAACTAATGTCGGGTGGCACAATGCCAGGGTAATCTTATGGGCTAGGGTTGTAAAGGCTCCAGGGCCATTAGTCTTATACACACCTATACCTATGAAGACTTCAGAGAATTTTTCCTAAGGTAGACTGCAAATGTTGGAGGTGTGATAGAGAAGAAAGAGGTAATTGGGAACATATTTTTTGGGAGTGAGGTGTGTTGGCGGACTTTAAGGATTCCCTGCAGGATGCATTGTTGGAGATGTTGGGTTGGCAGAATGGTGTGATGAGGGAGATGATTTTTCTGAGCTATGATATAGAATCAGAGTTGCCTAGACATGGTAAGGTCTTGTTAAGTCTAATTATGGTAACTGCCAAAAAAGCAATTACTAGAAAATGGAAATCAAAATCTAAACCAACTGTACTGGAAGCAGTGAATATAGTAACACAGATAAAACAACTGGAATTGAGATCTTTAGAAAAGATTAGGAGCAAATTACATAGGAAAAATAGGAATTGTGGGAACAATACATACAGAGGAGGAATGAGGTTTAAAAGAAGGCAGGACTTAAATGAGCTATATAATGATTGACAGAAAATGGTTCGACAGATTACAAGTGATGTATAATTTTTGCAACTGGGTGTGTGTCAGTATAGTTTGTGATGTAAAATGCTTGCAACTAGGATTGTGTCAGTGTGGATTGTTTTCATGACATCTAGATACGATGATATGATGGATGAAATTGGATACATTTCTAAATTATTTGAAGAAAGGGGATATGATAGGAATATGATGTACGATGTTAATACATATGTCATCAGTGAATGGGGGAAGAAATATGTTCCACTTTTGGGAATAAATCGGAACGCAGATTCTTTCATTAATGATACACGCAGGGGAACCAATGATGACAAATCATATGGCAGAGCATGTATATTAGAATATGGTCCCCATATTAATCAAATCAAAGAAATTTTAACTAGGAATTGGTACATTCTTTTGACCGATTAAGAAAAAATAGACATCCTAGGATCAAAACCAAAATTTGTTTACAAAATGGGAAGTAATTTGAAAAAATTACTGGAGTATAGCTATGGAGTAAGTGGAATTGGGGGGCGTATGCATACTTCAAAATGTGGTGCTTGCCATCAATGTTTTGCTATAAATGAAGAGGCTGAGACTATATTGCAGAATATTAACAAAACTAAAATTAAATTCAAACAAGGTAACTGTAACACCAAAATGCTAGTTTACATGGCGAAATGTATGGTTTGTCCTTCATTTTATATAGGGAAGACCGAGAGGAACTTTAAGAAAAGGATATACTCACATCTATACAGCATCAAAACAAAAGACCCAAAAAATGCTTTATACAAACACATTAGCAGTCAAGGAGATGGCCATTATTTCAGATTTGCTATTTTAGAAAATGTACTAAACAATCCAAGAGGTGGGAATATCAAAAACACACCCGGATATAAGGAGATGTGGTGGCAATTATTAACAGAAGCTATGGTGCCACCAGGGTTAAACGAGCACATTTCTATTAAACCAATGTTGGAAATGATAAGGTGATGTATTATTTGTAAATACAGACCTTATTATTTATTAATATCTTTATCCACTATGTGGATGTATTTTGTATATGGAAGAGTATTGCTTATATTTTGACCAATATTTTGTATGATCAACTTTATTCATATGTATTTTACTTGTTATAGCTTTAAGAATGAGCAATTAATTATTTTAGTCGCCAAAGTTGGATATTTAAATGGTAGTGATCAGCTGTTTGTTCTGATGAAGCCCACTGTTAGTGGGTGAAAGCGCTCAACATATGGTTCTTATTATATTAAATCTATTTTTTATACTACTTGTGGAGTTTGGATAATATTTATCCCCAGTTTTTGGATTCTTGTGGTTGTGAATAGATTAGCGATTATTAGCGTTCTGTGATCGCTGCTTGCATTTTCGCATTTATATAAATGCATGATTGCCTATGTCATAAGTGATGGTTTAATAAAAAGGTTTCTTGTTAAGAAAAAGGGCAGAAATTGAATAATCTATGTAATGTTGCTTAAGTTGTATGATATATAAGAATATATGTGAAGTACAATGTTTATAAATGTGAACTTGTTAATACAGTTTGGTTGCTTTTATATAAATGTAAATTTGGCCTATGTCAGAAGTGATAATTCAATAAAGGTTTTAAATATATATATATATATATATATATATATATATATATATATATATATATACACACACACATACAGAATGTCTAGTAGAGGCTTTACAGTGGTAGAGCTTCCTTATTAACAACACATACAAGATTAATGGCACAGGTTTACAAATATTGAATTAATTGCAAGCATCTACTCAGTGTCTCAAGTGCAGATGCACTTACATTTATTTTACAAATGAAGTTTAAGATCCTTATTGAAGGATGCTAGGAATCTGGTGATTTTTTTTTTTATCTTGGCGGTAGTTGATTCTTACCCCAGAGATAGATGTCTTTACCATGGAGAAAGCTTTTTCATAGACTGCTAGGTTGAATCTGGGTCTGACTGTGTTTTTTTGCCTGTTTCTAAGGGATAGCTTTATTCCCTTATTTGAAGTTTTCATTTAAGGGGTGGACAATAGCCAAGTGTTAGAACTTTAAATATTGGGGTGCTTAATAGATAAGTAGATCTGTTTGTAATGGATAGCTAGTGTACCTTATAAAGGATTCAGTAGTGGCAGTTCATATATGATAGGAGGGCAAGTCTTAATATTAAATTCTCCACTCTTTGAATTTTTTGTGTGCAATGTGTGTAAAGTGGAGGGTTATAAATGGCAGAGCATATTCAAAATTGGGAAGTAGGACACTTTTAGCTAAACCCATTCTTCCTGCTAAGGAAAGAAGATATGAGAGTCATTAACAGTATTTTAATTGTTACAGGATTTTGGAGGTAGAATTCTATGTGTGAATATTGAAGCTTAGAGAGGGATTCATTGTTACATCAAGATATTTCTGATGTGTAACATTTGGAATCATTTTATCCTTTAAGTCTTTTATTTGTACATCAGTTAGGGGTAGTAGTCTGTTTCTGGAAGAGAACAGTATGATATTGTTTTGTACTGCAGATTTGGAGTTTGTTTGGAGCCAGTTGCATAGGTCTGTGAATTGGGTCTGTGCTTTTTGTGTCAGGGCAGTTTGTTTTTTGCCAGTTATAAGTAGTAGCATGTTGTCTGCATACAAAATGAGCTTATAATTAGCTGAGTCTTGAGTAATATCTTTTGAGAAATTGAAAAAATTGGAGGGGGTCTAGGAATGAGTCTTGAGGTACACCAGTATTACATACACCCATTTCAGATAGCTGATGATTTTAAATAACTTATCCTGAAAGTAGTTTTTGATCCAGAGTATATTTTCCCCCAAAACTGAGTCTCTGTCCTAGAATTAAGCTATGGATCACTGTCCTTAATGCCTGAGCCATATCAACAAACACAAAAGCAGTAATTAGACCTTTAATGAGGTTGCTGTATATGTTGTCAGTAACTGGCACCAGTGCTGTTAAGAGTGCTAAAGGAATTTATAAAACCATTTATTGAGCATAACAAAAGCTGTAGCTGTTTAATAGTCACTACAATGGAGCTCAGGAAGGTTGCACTGTAACTTCCAATGGGCAGAGCCAAAGCCTTTTCACAGAATCAAATTATGTCCTCCCATTTCTAACAAATGTTCATATCTCTGGAACCATAGGGTATGAAAGAAATACAAATGGCAAACTCTTCAGCACAAACTATTTTTACAGTAGTAGTATTCTTTAGGTTCTAGGTCTTAAACAGAATTTTATAAGTCACAGTAAACACAGTAACTATCACATTTGTAATATTTTGTGAACAACTTACAATATCTCAACAGCCACTCAAGTTGCACACATACTATCAGCAGCATTTTATTCATCTAGCCAAGAGCTTTCATAAGAAGCTAAGGAGTTCTGTCTGTGTTACTTAGTTGTTGAGATATTTAGAAAAATGTGAAAATTATATCTATATAAATTAATGTCATAAAAACAACAGTTACTATCTTATTACCTGCATTAGACAGTGATTAAATATTAATGCAGTTAAGTTTGCCATTGTGTAAGCTTTAAGATGAAATATTTTAAAACGTTGCATATAGCATGTTTTTTGGAATTATTGATGCAAATACGAACAAGCAATATTTCATGCCTAGAGGCATCAGTAGGGGTTAACTGCAGATGCACCTGGTGCCGTCACTCAGCTGTAATAAGTTAAATAATTGTTGGTATTTTACTTTTTCAAAGATTTTTGTGATGGGAAAAGGATTTGTTATAGGCCTATAATTCTTGAGATTAGATGGTGAGTTTACTTCAGAGAGGGGAATACTTATCGTCTGCATGCAACTAGGTGATACTCTGGCAGTAGCGACTGACAAGAGTAAAGATGTGTGTAAGAAGGTTAGTGGTTTTTAAAGCTGCAAGTTCTAGGAATCATGGATGTAATGTGCTGAAGTTTGCACCTGTGGAATCTAGTTTGTACAGTAATGATTTGGCTTGTTTAACTGATATGGTTTTAAGATACCAGCATAGTTGGTTAAAGGATAGAGCTGTGGGGGTATAATACTCTTTGGAGCAGGTCATGTTGGAAATGTACTGATAATATCTTTAATGGCATTGATTGATCATTTTCTATAGTTATTGTTGATGGTGGATGAGTTTTGATGTTACTTATTTGTATGAGCAAAAGCATTGGTAATGTTACCTGATAGCTGTTTGATTTCTTCCCAGAAGAGCCTAGGTCTTGAAAATAGGGTGCTCTGTTTAAGTTTAAAGCATGATGCTTTTATACTATTGGTGTTTATTATGGCTGATTTTCTTAATATTAAGCATTATTATCCAAATAACAAATAATTACATTCTGTGAGTGGCCCTTCATCATAATCATCATCATCATCTTCTTCCGGCTGATCCCATTAGGGGTCACCACAGCAGATCATCTGTTTCCATTTCTTCCTGTCCTCTGCATCTTGCTCTGCCACACCAACCACCTGCATGTCCTCTCTCACCACATCCATAAACCTTATCTTAGGCCTTCCTCTTTTCCTGTCACCTGGTAGCTTCATCCTTAGCATCTTTTTCCCAATATACTCAGCATCCCTCCTCAGCACATGTCCAAACCAACATAATCTTGCCTCTCTGGCTTTGTCTCCAAACCTTCCCACCTGGGCTGACCCTCTAATATACTTATTCCTAATCCTGCCCACCCTTGTCACACCCAGTGCAAATCTTAACATCTTTAACTCTGCCACGTCAAGCTCTGACTCCTGCCTTTTTGTCATTGCCACTGTCTCCAACCCATATAACATAGCTGGTCTCACTACCCTCTTGTAGAACTTCCCTTTCACTCTTACTGGTACTCGTCTGTCATAAATCATTCCTGACACTCTTCTCCACCCAATCCATCCTGTCTGTACTCTCTTCTTCACCTCTCTTCCACACTCACCATTACTCTTAACTATTGATCCCAAGTATTTAAACTCATCCACCTTCGCCACCTCTAATCCTTGAATCCTCACCATTCCTCTATCCTCCGTCTCATTCACACACATATATTCTATCTTAGTCCTGCTGACCTTCATTCCTCTTCTCTCTAGAGCATATCTCCATTTCTCCAGGGTCTCCTCCACCTGTTCCCTACTCTCACTACAGATCACAATGTCATCTGCAAACATCATAGTCAACGGGGACTCCTGTCTGATCTTGTCTGTCAACCTGTCCATCACCATTGCAAATAAGAAAGGGCTCAGAGCTGATCCTTGATGTATTCCCACCTCCACCTTAAACGCATCCGTCACTCCCACCGCAGACCTCACCGCTGTCACACCACCCTCGTACATATCCTGTACCACTCTTACATACTTCTCTGACACTCCCAACTTCCTCATACAATACCACAACTCCTCTCTAGGCACCCTGTCATATGCTTTCTCTAAGTCTACAAAAACACAGTGCAACTCCTTCTGACCTTCTCTGTACTTCTCCATCAACACTCTCAGAGCAAATATCACATCTGTAGTGCTCTTTCCAAGCATGAAGCCATACTGCTGATCACTAATCATCACATCCCTTCTTAACCTAGCTTCCACTACTCTTTCCCATAACTTCATGCTGTGACTGATCAGTTTAATCCCTCTGTAGTTACTACAGCTCTGCACATCACCCTTATTCTTAAAAATCGGTACCAAAACCCTTTTTCTCCATTCCTCAGGCATCTTCTCACTTTCCAAGATTTCATTAAACAATCTGGTTAGAAACTTCACTGCCATTTCACCTAAATACCTCCATGCTTCCACAGGTATGTCATCTGGACCAACAGCCTTTCCATTCTTCATCCTCTTCATAGCTATCCTTACTTCCTCCTTGCTAATCCACTGTACTTCATGATTCACTATCCCCACATCATCCAACCTTCTCTCCCTCTCATTCTCTTCATCCATCAACCCCTCAAAGTACTCTTTCCATCTGCTCAACACACTCTCCTCATTTGTTAGTATGTTTCCTTCATTATCCTTAATCACCTTTACCTGCTGCACATCTTTCCTAGCTCGGTCCCTCTGTCTAGCCAATCGATATAGGTCCTTTTCTCCCTCATTAGTGTCCAACCTTTCATACAACTCTTCATATGCCTTATCCTTAGCCTTCACCACCTCTCTCTTTGCCATGCACCTCATCTTCTTATACGCCTGTCTACTTTCTTCATCTCTGTGACAATCCCACTTTTTGTTTGCCAACCTCTTTCTCTGTATACTCTCCTGTACTTCCTCATTCCACCACCATGTCTCCTTGTCGTCCTTCCCCTGTCCAGAAGTCCTAGCACCTTTTTAGCAGTCTCCCTTACTAGCTCTGCTGTAGTTATCCAGCTATTTGGTAACTATTCACTGCCACCCAGTGCCTGTCTTAACTCTTCCCTGAACTCCACCTCATAATTACCCTTTTTCAATTTCCACCATTTGATCCTTGGTGCTGCCCTTACACTCCTCCTCCTGTTCTTGCTCACCAACGTCATCCTAAAAACCACCATCCTATGCTGACTAACTACACTTTCCCTGGTCACCACTTTACAGTCTCCAATCTCCTTCAAACTGACCCTCCTACATAAGATATAATACACCTGGTTGCATCTTCCTCCACTCTTGTATGTCACCCTATGCTCCTCTCTCTTGTTAAAATACGTAGTCACCACAGCCATGTCCATCCTTTTCACAAAATCCACTACTATCTGACTCTCTGCATTCCTTTGCTTAACACCATACCTACCCATCACTTCCTCATCCCCTCTGTTCCCTTCACCAACATGCCCACTGCAATCTGCTCCAATCACCACTGTCATCCTTGAGTACAGTCATCATCACTTCATCCAACTCACTCCAGAATTTTTCTTTCTCATCCATCGCACACCCATCTTGTGGAGCATATGCACTAACAACATTCATCATTACACCATCGATTTCCAGCTTCATAAACATCACTCTATCCGACACTCTTTTCACCTTCAAAACACTCTTAGCATACTGTTCCTTCAGGATAACTCCTACGCCATTTCTCCTCCCATCCACATCAGGATAAAACAATTTGAACCCACCTCTGATACAGCTAGCCTTACTCCCCTTCCATCTGGTCTCTTGCACACACAATATACCAACCTTCCTTCTGTCCATCATATCGGCTAGCTCTCTCCCTATACCAGTCATACTGCCAACATTCAAAGTTCTGACCCTCACAACCACAGTCCTAGCCTTTCTCCTCTCTTCCAGGCTTTGGCCATGGACTCCCTCTCTTCTCCTCTTTCGGCTAACAGTAGCCCAATTTCCGCCAGCACCCTGTTGGCTAACAGTACTGGTGGCAGTCGTTGTTAACCCGGGCCTCGACCGATCCGGTATGTAAATATTTACTGCTGTCCGCATGAATTATTTGGCAAAGCTTTACGCCGGATGCCCTTCCTGATGCAACCCTCCCCATTTATCCGGGCTTGGGACCGGCACAAAGAAATGCACTGGTTTGTGCATCCCCAGTGGCTGGGTTTAATATGTAAACATTATTGCTGGTGTCATCTAGTGTTCTTCCTAACTTTGTATGAAAATCTTCAGCTCAGCTGTTTTGTTGTGTGACAGTCCCCTCCCACACACACACATGGACACACCCCCATCCCTCTTAACTGCCCCTGATTTTGTGGACCATTCTTGATTCTGCCTGTTATACCTACCCTGTCCCTGAGAACTCAAGGACCATTACAGTTAGTCAGTAATACCAGACATTAGAGTTTCCTATGGACCATTACATTCAGTCAGTAATACCAGACATTAGAGTATCATAAGGATCCTTACAGGTAGTCAGTAATACCAGACATTAGAGTTTCATATGGACCATTACAGTTAGTCAGTAATACCAGACATTAGAGTTTCATATGGACCATTACAGTTAGCCAGTAATACCAGGCATTAGAGTTTCATATGGATCATTACAGTTAGTCAGTAATACCAGACATTAGAGTTTCATATGGACCATTACAGTTAGCCAGTAATACCAGATATTAGAGTTTCATATGGATCATTGCAGTCAGTCAGTAATATCAGACATTAGAGTATCATATAGACCATTACAGGTAGTCAGTAATACCAGACATTAGAGTTTCATATGGACCATTACAGTTAGTTAGTAATACCAGACATCAGCGTTTCATACTTCTTACTGTTAGAAAATACCTGCTGAATTAATAGTTGTTCCTGTAGTAAGTCCTTAGTTAGTACAGAGGACTAAAGCTGAGTTATTAATGAGCTGCTTCCTGTGATGGGGGGACAGGGCTTGAATCGTTTTACACTTTGAAAAGCCCGTTCTATTATAGGGAATACTTAAAGAATGTAACTGGTGTCTAATGTCCCCCTCCCCCATACTTCTTATATATTTGGTGCTGTAAAATCTGTTTTATTAACTTTTTAAGTGATGACTAATATTAAAGACTGTCCCTAGTATCTAGTATTACCTCATTATGTATTTCAGTCTGTTAAACCTGGTTCTATTAGCTTTTAAAGTGACTAAGGGCAATATTTAAATTTCCTAGGTGTCATACCTCTCAACCTCTTACAGCAAGAAATCTCAACAAAGTCATAAATAAAAGTGGGACAGAAGCCCAAAAACGGGGACAGTTTTTAAATATTGCTCTTACAAACTTAGAAAGTTGACAGAATAACAGGTTGTGCATTAGCACGAATTGTCATTATTTTCTAACTTCAGTCTTTAGTCATTAATTTGTCAGAAAACCACAGTTTTATGAAAAAAAACCCCAAAAATATGAGGCAAAAATCTGGACATTCTACGAAAATCTGTACAGCTGAGAGGTATGCTTGATGTCTAGTGTCCCCCTCATGTCTTTCATGCTGCAAAACCTCATGTAGTTCTAGTACCTTTTTAAATGACTTTGGATATTATTTCAAATTTCCTGGTGTCTCGTGTTCCCCCTCTCCCTAGTATTGCAGGATTCGTTTGTTAGAACAGTGGAATTTAGAAGTATGGCAGGCCTCCCCTCCCCACATGTACACATACACACACCCACACACACACATAGACACCCTGTAGATAGGCCCTGCTATGTGATCGCAATCACAGATGCTCACCCATTGACCCTTGCATGCACACACACATGCACATGCGCACACACACACATGCTCACACACACACACACACACACACACACACACACACACACACACACAAAACCTGTCATACCCATGTGACAGAGACTCTCACACATGCTGTCACACACATGCACACACTCTCACATACCCCCACCACTACCTTTCCATACACACTTACCTGATCTTACCTTTTATGCAGTCACTACATTTACTACAATGGAGGATCTCAACTTTTCAGCAGGGCTAATTTACGCAGCTGAAGGAATGTATGAACCACCAATGGCAAAAATTTCCATGTTAGGACTTACCAATGTCAGTAGTCTTTTCTTAAACAAAACTACATCTGTTAGTAAGTCTTAGGATTTAGAAGTTAATAATCTGTACACTAAGGGAGGGGCAAGAGACCAATATTTATATTTAAAGGTAAAATAAAGCATTCCAAGGTTTTCAAGAGAAAACTCAATGAAACAGCCTCTACCATAGAATAGAATGTTGTGCAATTCAGAAGAAAACCATAATATAAATTAATAAATATATACTGAATACATAAATAAGGCCTTTTTCATTTATAGGAGGAAGTTTAAAAGTAATGTACAATTCTGTACTGATTGTATCTCTAATGGTACCTCCTTCTGTGACCCCAAGGACATGGCTAGTTTCCTTGTGGACAAATTCTCTTTCAACTTCTCCATCTGCTGTCCATTCTGTCTTCTCCATTATTCCTCATACCCCTCCTCATGAAATCAATTTGGGTCAAGTCCTTTTGGGACTTTCCAGAAGTAAAAATGTTGCTTCCATGGATCTTGACAATATTCCTGGATGCCTACTGGGTAAAGTAAAGTTCCACCTAGCAAAACCCCTTCATCAATGCTTCAGCCTCAGTCTATCCAATGGTTATATCCCTGAGGTGAGGAGAATGGTAGTTGTGGTGCATAATGATGGTCCCAGTAGTGACCATTGGAATTGCAGACCTATTAGTCTAAGTAATTTTATTTGCAAAGCTATGGAATGTATTATAGCTGAACTAATAAACGACTGCATAAGTGAAACCCCCCCCCCACAAAAATAAAAATAAAAACAAAAACCGAGTAAAAAACAGAAAGCAAAAGCCGAGTCCAAAGGACAACAACACAGCCATACTAATATTCAAACCACATTTAATACTATGTAAGCGCTTTCGTTTTTAAACCTTTAAAAACTTCTTCAGACATAATCTTTAAAAAGAAAATACTCCTTAAATACCAAAAAGAGGCCTAAGGTTCTGGTGTCATTCTAAGGGGATCTAGTATCTGTCTGCTTGGGATGACATGACTGACAGACCTTGATGCTTTGCCAGAGATGGCCTGCATTTGTCACCCCTAGGTTTCCGGACACTGGCTAAGGCTCTTGCCATCCCTATAGTGCCTTTTTTAGGTGATGTTCTAAAGACCAAATTACCACTGTAAGAGGTATAAATAAATGCAATCTGAGGGTCATGCTGCTCAACACTAGAAGTCTAAATCTCAAGGTGCACTTCTTGGAAGCACTCCTCAAAATAGAGAACATTGACATTTGTGCTGTAATGGATACCTGGTTTAAAGCAGCAGAAAGCACCCCTGCGCTACCAGGCTATGACTCATTTCACTCCTTTCGGCCCCAGAACATGGACCAAAGCTCCAAAGGCGGTGATGTCTCCATAGTCATAAAGGATATGCACACCTCCAGACTAGTAGCCCAGCATAATGCATCTGAGATACTTCAGGTACAACTAACATTGGGTAAGATGGCGATTTAGGTTGTAGCTGCTATAGATCCACATCCATGTCCCAAGACTCTCACTCCACGTTCCTAAGCAGCCTGGAAACTTTTAGGGTCCAACCCAACACTCTTATACTAGGTGACTTCAACTACCCCTCCATCAACTGGGAAAACTACTCATGCACCAATACACTGGCCCAAAGCTTCCTGGAATTCATCACTTTCAATGCCCTGGACCAGCTCATCCTTATCCTCCGTAGAGGACGCAACATCCTTGACCTGGTTATTACTAACATGGGCAACCGTTGCTTTACACCAATAGTCAATTCCTCCCTGGTTAGATCCGACTACAAACTAATCACCATGGAAATCCACATCTCACCCACAACCCCCGCAAAGGTAACCACCGTGAAAAACTTATCCAAAGCTGACTTTGGGCACCTAAAAATAGAGGTGGCTAACTTCACGGCACCCATGTCAATGGAAAATGGATGCATGACTGCTGAATCATACTCCAATGCACTGTACAAACACGTACATAACTGCGTGGAACTAGCCATACCCAACAGAACCAAGATGCTGTCCTCCACAAAAAGGAAGCCAATCCGGTGGTCCCCTACCATTAATAAACTTTGTAACAGAAGGAAGAAACTGTTGCAAAAAAAGTTGAAGTCCCAAGACTGGAAAAACTCCCTTATTAGCCTCAACAAAAAGTTGAGATCCCACATCAAATCCTCTAAAGCCAGCTATGAAGGCAGAATTGTGGCAGACACTAAAAACAACCACAAAGCCTTCTATAGTTATATCAAGAATCTTCACATCAATACCCAGGTTTGCTCTGATTTACTGCACAATGGTACCTACTATACTGAGCCAACAGATATTGCCAACATACTGGCCGATAGATTCAGTGCCAACTTTACCCCTCTCTCCCCCCCTAAAGGACCAATCACAATACTGGAGAAGTGCCAGGTACCTAGCATTACTGCAGCACAGCTTAAAGCTGCATTGTCCAAGGCCAAGAATATAGCTTCCATGGGACCCGACAATATCCCTGGATATGTTCTACATGAACTACAAAGTGAACTGGTGCCACATCTGTGTGCCCTGTTCAAACACAGCCTCACCTCAGGCTTTGTCCCTACCGAATGGTGCACTGCTACAGTCATCCCTCTCCATAAAGGGGGAGCAACTACAGACCCTGGGAATTATCGCCCCGTTAGCCTGATGAGTCTGACATGTAAGGCTATGGAGTGCATCAACATGGACCTAATTAACAAGGATATAGAGACTCTCCAAACTCTAAATCCATGCAATTTGGTTTTGTGAAAGGTAGATCATGCCTGCTCAACCTGGTTGACTTCTTTGACTCAGTCACCAGAGCTGTTGATGAGGGCAAGGCAGTTCATACAGCCTACTTCAATCTGGCCAAGGCCTTTGATACCATTCCCCACTCAGGAATTATTGATAAACTCACCAAACTAGGCATCAACCCCTATATCACTAGGTGGGTTGCAAATTGGCTCACAGATAGAACTCATAGTGTGAAAGTAGCAGACTCCAATTCAGACTTCTGATGAGTAAAGAGTGGAGTCCCCCAGGGATCAGTCCTGGGTTCTCTCCTGTTTGGCATCTACTTCTTAGAAGTCCAGGCCAACACAGAAAGACTTTGGCTGACCAAGTTCACTGACAACTGCAAGTTGGGAGCCATTATTAACTCTCCAAGTGATGTAGACATCCTACAGCAAGGCCTCATTGAGACCAATGACTGGTGTCAAAACCATGGCCTTAAGCTTAATGCCAAAAAATGCATCATCATCCCCTTTGGGAAAAACTCACTTCCCACTAATTACCACATCAATGGGAGCCCACGGAACACTGAAGGTGTTATAAGACATTGCCACTGTGGTCAGAAAGTCCTTCTATGTGGCACATCTCATTACCAAGGAATTTGCATCCAGGAAGAAAGAGGTCATTATCTCTCTCTACTCTTCCCTTATTAGGCCAGTCATCGAGTATAATGCCCCATTTGGCATGTACCTCACTAGACACATGCAACAGCTGGAAAGGCAACAAAAGTACCTCACAAAGAGGATCCTAGGCCTTAAGCACATGTCCTACATGGACAGACTCCAAAACCTCCTGCTAGTCTCTGTCTCGTATCGTCTACTAAGAGGCAATCTCTGCTTGACTTATAAAGCCTTGTCTGACCCAGCTCTGTTAGAAATGCTACATCTAAAGAAATCCCAATCCCTCCACACCACACGCTCCAGGGACTTCAACCTCATTACCAACCAAACATGCTGGAGAGACAGGTTCATAACCCAGAGACTGTCCATGTTCTGGAATAGATTTTCCATACAAGTCAAGCACAGCACCTCACTGGCCCTCATAGGTTCATAGGTAGGTATTAGGCTATTGGCCCTAGGGCCTATATAAGCCTAGCCAAATGGTACCCTGGCTTTTGCCACCCAAGAAAATTATTTTCCTGTGCCCCTGTTAAGCACAGCCACAGAAGTGATCCCCAGGGTGAATTTCCTATCTCCCATCCAATCATCAAGATTTTTCTTGAAGAGTGCTAATGAGGAGCTTTGTTTGATATAGATAGGTAGTTTGTTCCAGAGTATGGGAAGTTTCTGGGACAGGAATCTATCCCTCCAGCATGTTCTGTTTATTGTGGTGACAAGGTTTAGGTCTCTAGAGTGTGTAGCTTGGAGGGATTGGGATTTCTTTAAGGGCAGCATGTCCAACAGCTCTGGGTTTGACATAGCTTTGTATGTTAGGCAGAGATCGCCTCTGAGTAAGTGATATACGACAGAGTGAAGCTGGAGTTTTTTGAGACAGTCTGCGTAGGGCATCTGTTTGAGGCCGGTAATCCTCTTTGTGAAGTATTTCTGTGGCCTTTCCAGTTGTTGTAGATGTCTTGTGAGGTACATACCAAAAGGGACGTTGTTCTCTATAATGGGTCTAATGAGTGATGAGTAGAGGGGAACAATTACCTCTTTTTTCCTGGATGAGAAACCTTTTGCGATGAGGTGTGCCATGCAGTAGGATTTCCTGACTACTGTGGCAATGTGATTATCAAAGGAGAGACTACTGTCCACCTGTGTCCCAAGGTCTCTTTCGGTGTTAAGTAGACTACCGCCTATGTGGTAGTTCATGGGTACAGAGTTTTTACCAAAAGGGATGACAATGCACTTTTTTGGCATTGAGCTTGAGGCCATGGCTTTGACACCAGGCATCTGTATCAGTGAGACCCTTTTGTAAGATGTCCACATCGTTAGGAGTTTTTATTATGGCTCCTAGTTTGCAGTCATCTGTGAACTTTGTTAGCCAAAGACCTTCTGTGTTAGCCTGTACTTCAGAGAAGTAGATACCAAACAGGAGAGGACCTAGGACTGAACCCTGTGGTACTCCACTTGTTACTGGTCTGAAGTTGGATTTAGAGTCTGCTACTTTCACAGAGTGGGTTCTGTCAGTGAGCCAGTTGGCAACCCATCTTGTGACATAGGGATTTATACCTAGTTTAGTGAGTTTATCTATAATTCCAGAGTGGGGGATGGTGTCGAAAGTCTTGGTGAGATCTAGATAGGCTGTGTGAACCACCTCACCCTCATCTATGGCTTTGGTGACCACTTCAAAGAAGTCTATCAGGTTTAGGAGACATGATCTGCCTTTTACAAACCCGAACTGGGTAGAGTCCAGAGTGTGGAGATTACCAGTGTCATTGTTTATAAGTTCCATGATGATACATTCCATAGCCTTGCAGGTCAGGCTCGTCAGGCTAATGGGGCGGTAGTTCCCGGGGTCGGTGGTGGCTCCCCCTTTGTGGAGTGGGATAAGCATTGCTGTGTGCCATTCAGTGGGCACAAAGCCTCAGGTAAGGCTATGATTGAACATGGTACCTAGGTGGGGTGCCAGTTTGTTCTGTAGTTCATGTAGAACGCAGCCGGATGTTGTCAGGTCCCATGGATGCTGTGTTCTTGGCTATGGAGAGTGTGGTTTTTACCTGTGCAGTCGTGATTACAGGAACTTTGCATTCTTCCAGTATAGAGATGGGCCCTTTAGGGGATGAGAGAGGGGTAAAGTTAGCACTGAACCTATCTGCCAGGATGTTGGCAATATCAGTTGGTTCTGCATATTTAGTGCCATTGTGCTGTAATCAGAGCAGATCTGAGTGTTGCCATTGAGATTCTTGACATAGCTATAGAATGCTTTGTGTTTGTCTTTAGAATCAGTGGTGATTTTGTTTTCGTAACTAGCTTTGGAGGATTTTATGAGGGATCTCAGCTTCTTACTGAGGCTGACCATGGAGTTCCTCCAATCATGGGATTCTACTCTTTTTTGCAACAGTTTCTTTCTTCTGTTGTAGAGTTTGTTTATGGCAGGGGAGCACCAGATTGGCTTCCTTTTTTTGGAGGATAGCATCTTGGTTCTGTTAGGGATTGCATGATCCATGCACTCATGTAACTGCTTATAAAGTGCAACTGTATAGGATTCAGCAGTCATACCGCTATTGTCCGTCAGCATGGGTGTCGTGAAGTTTGCCACTTCTGTCTTAAGAAGCGTGAATTTGGCTTTGGAGAATTTTTTTTACGATGTTTTCCTTAATGGGGGTGGGGGTGGGATGTGGATGTCTAGGGTGATTTGCTTGTGGTCGGATCTGACCAATGAGGAATGGACTTCTGGTGTGGAACACTGGTTGCCCATGTTGCCAAGAAGTTAAATGACTTTACAATCCAGATGAACCTTAAAGATATACATGGTCTAAGAGAACATTATTCCTTATTCTATACTGACTATTCATATCGGTTTGGTACACAAACAAACACTGATAAGTTCTTTGTGTCAAATAATATATACTCTAAAATAAGTGACATATCTGTAATGAATTGTCCGCTTTCTGAACATAATGCTATAAACTTTACATTAAATATGCATACAGATGATTTAAGATTTCTACAGAGAATTCCTGCTTACATAACTAAGTTAAAAGACTTTAGGGAATGGATAATGAAAGAAATAGACATGTTTATGGAAGCAAATAATAATGGTGAAGTGACTGATACTATACTATGGGACACCTTTAAAGTTTATATATATGGTAGAATAAAATCTTGGTACCTTAAAAAATGAGAGAGTGGGGCAAAGAACTTTTTGACTTACAAAAAAACCCAGACAAGATAAAATGGATGCAAAACCATATAACAAAGTAGCACATAATGAAATTATTAAGTTAAATCAAAAATACTTAGAAGTTCTGAATCATAAGGTAGCCATAAACCTGAAAAAATTGAAATTACTATCTTATGCTGTAAATCCCAAATATCTAAAATAGAGGTAAGATCCAAAAAAAAATAAACAATCAAAATCTTATTAATGAGATTAAATATAAAAGTGATGGTTCAGTTAAAGTACAACTAACTCAATGGGCATATTAGAAATGTTCAAAAACTTCTATAAAGATATAAATAATAATACATCACTTTTGGAGACAGATAATGTAATACATATTTTTATTCAAGAAAATATAACTACTAAGGTGTCAATGCAACAAAATAACATATTAAATAAACAAATAACACTAACAGAAGTGAAAGAGCAAATAAAAAAAATAAAAAGATAATAAAGCTCCAGGACTGGATGGAATAATTCCTGAACTATATAATATTTTCCTGAATATATAATAAAGAAAATAATGAGTGCCTTTACTATGGCTAAGCAAAAATGTATAACACCCCCATCGTGCAAATACTCAATTATCTCCCCCATATTAAAACAAGGTAAGGACCCCAAATCTTGTGATTCATAAAGGCCAATTTTGTTACTAAACACTGATTACACAATTTTCATGACAATATTAGCTAATAGGATAAATAAAATATTGCCTAATCTAATACATAATGATCAGACAGGGTTCATTCTTCATAGAAAAGTGCAAGATAACATTATTAAGTTACCATCATTAATAGACATAGCATGCAAATACAAGAAAAGGTTTACTATCAAATGAATGAAAACCAAAAGACTGAATCCCGAAAAGATGGAAAATTCAAAATACTGAATGCATTTTTAATGCAAGAGGGAAGCCACCCTGCTCCCTCAGTGGGGTCTGCACCCCCACACCCCCTGCTAACTAGGGTCTATATTAGATCACAGAATGCTTAAAAAAAGTGAACAGTGATTAATTGACCTTATGTAAGTGAAAGCTTACAATGTCAAAGTGTCAGAACAGCGATTTTTTTCCAAGGGAAAAAAATCTCTACTCCAACAAAAATAAATAAAAAACAATTTATAGCTTCACCCCCACACCCCTCCCTACTTAAATATACCAACTCCGAGACTGCACTACAGTGCCAAAAACAGCAAAGTACCAAAGCAGCCAAGGAAATTCTTTCCCAGGGAAAGAATTCGCTTAACAGCTGCTTTGATATTTTGCGTTTTCAGCCTTTTAAGTTTGACCAAGACGCATTCAAAAGAGTGCATCTTCGGTCTTCTAATATAGACCCTGCTAACTATATATACCAACTCCAAGATCGTACAACAGTGGAGAAGGGGCAGAGTCCATCATTCAGTATTTTGAATTTTCAGTCTTTTTGGGATTCAGTCTTTTGGTTTTCAGTCGTTTGATAGTAAACCACAAAAAAAAAAAAAAAAAAAACTAACTATCATCAGCCTAGACATAGAAAATGCTTTTGATTGTATTAGTTGGTCTTATCTATAAAGAATTCTGATTGGTTTTGAATTCTCCTCAGATTTTTGACAACTTATTAATGAAAATGTATAGTGGGCACCAGTTTATATGAAAATCGGATTATGTCTATCCTCATCACTAGAAATCCTCAAGGGAACTAGACAAGGTTGTTCTTTGTCACCATTATTGTTTGCTCTTTCAATGGAACCTTTTGCTACATACATCAGAAACAAACAAAATATAAAAGGCTTTCAAATTAATAAGAACTATTGTCCTAAGATACAGTTATTTGCTGATGATACGTTGTTAACGCTGGGTGATATTGATGGTTCTTTGCATGATATTATAAATACCTTAAGCAAGTTTGAAAGAATTTCAGGGCTTAAATTTAATCATAATAAATCCAAAACATTACTAATTAACAAAATGATCAACAAAAACCTAAGAGAGAATAGCCTGTTTAATTGGGAGAATGGTGTATTAGAATATTTGGGTGTCAGTATAAAATGTACATGGAAAGAGTCTGTTAAACTAAACTACAATAATTTAATAACCACCATTAGTGAACTAATCAAAAATGGAATAAAATGTTCTTCAGAATGGAGGATAGGCTCTCTTTAATTAAAATGATAATTTTACCTAAAATTTTGTTTTATATGCAGTCATTGATACTAACCCCTCCCAAAAACTTATTTAAAAAACTAGATTCTATGCTACTTACATTTTTATGGTTCCCCTTAAGACCTAGGATTGCATATAAATGGCACATTAGAGCTTGGAACAGTAATGGGATAGCATTCACTAGCTTAGATCTTTATTCCAAATCAGTTATAATTAATGTAATATTACATTGGATCACACCTACCTATATATCTGGCTGGAAATACATGAGATTCATATAACTGATGTCAGAACAATAGAAAATCAATTTGAGGAACAATATGGAATAAATAGAGTTCATTGGCTTTTAAATGAATTTTGTTTATTTAATAAGAAGTTTCATCATTTTTCTTATGGCATTAATCAAATATTTAATAATTTATTAGGGTTGTACCCTAATATTTTCCAGTGTATCAAGAAATGAGGAGTGGGAATCCTGGGGCATGGTGGGGGATCTGTAGCAAGCTACAATTTGGATTGCGGTCTTGCCCAGAGTTAGTTGCACTTGGATAATCTCGGATGCGTTATGCTGAGCAACTAGCCTGGAGGTGTGGATATCCTTAATGAATATGAACACTCCTCTGCCTTTAGTGCTTCGGTCCAGATTAGGTGGCCAAAGATGTGGTATGAATTATAGCCTGGTAATGCAGGGGTGCTCTCTGCAGCCTTGAACCAGGTCTCTGTCACTGCACAGATGTCGATGTTCTCCATTTTAAGGAGTGCCTCGAGTGAGTGCATTTTGAGGTTTAGACTTCTAGCATTAAATAGCATTACCCTCAGATTTTGCTCTTCAACAGAAATCTTGATAAGTGGATGGGAAATAGAAAATTCATCCCAGGGATCACTCCAGTGGCTCTACTTGATAGAGGCACTGGGAACTAATGTTGGGCAGCATAATGCCAGGGCACCTCTATGGGCTAGGCTTGTAAAGACTACAGGGTCATTAGCCTAGTACACACCTATGAACCTATTAACTATGTATTTTATTATCAAAAAATAGACTGCATTAAATATAAAAAAAAATAATACACAGAGTGTGCTAAAGCTTAAATTTTTATTTTTTGTCATTTGATGGATAGTTAGGTAAATTGTCTCATTTAAGTGTCACCAACTTAATTGTGTGTAAAACCTACTTCTCCCCATGGTGATTTAATTACTTTGTTTAGTGTGCATTGATGGAGTGACATAACTATGAAAATAAACGTCACAATTATGTTAAACAAAACCTTGTTACTGGAACTCAGAAATCTTTTAACAATTAACATTTTCATTTTTAAGTCAGTACTGCTAAGCCTTATATTTAACATTGCAGGAAACATCATCAATAGCAAAAGAAAGGAATGCAGTCACATACTGAAGCAGCAATCAGTGTGTAATGAAACATGGGATGCCAGCTCAGTGCATGCACAGAATAAATACTTTATTGCTCCTTAGGATTTTATTAATTTGAATAAATGCCTGGTTTCAATTGTTAAGATAAATTGGATAGGAATCAACAGTACATTGCTGATTATAACACTAAATTCAAATAATATCTGAATGGTAAAGGGAATTCAATTTACACAGTGGTTAACTAATTTAGTGACTGGAGCAGAAAGGTAGGAGTTCATGCATAACCATTTGAAATGTCAGAACTCTCAATGCAATGTCCCAGAAAGTGCAGCCTAACCAAAAATCTGTGCTTACATATACTAGGCCTGAGATTGCCATTTCTTAGACTATAACAGTCTCAGACCTGGTGTATATAAGTTTGAAGAATGTGGAGATTTGCCCCCCCCCCCACATCATGGTTTGCAGGTGGATCCCCCATACACACAGAAAATCTTTAAAGGAGAAGAGAGATCTTTGATATTCTGTCTTCTGTATTTTGTGTTCTTTTTTCTTTCAGTGTTTTAGGACAGGGCATTGTGAGTCCTGACATTTCAACATTGAGCCTTTCTGATGTATATTATTTGAGCATACTTATAAATTCATTTAATTACATATCTGTGCTAGGATAGTTTGATTGCAACATTTTATTTCCCTATCAATGCATTCGTTACGTGGACAGATGACTAGCTCTGTGGATCTTTTTCAGCTGGGCCTCAGTCAGAGCTGGCAAAATAATGGTACTAAAGATACGTATAGAATGAAGTGCAGAGTTTGAAAATAATTAAGTTGAATAGCAATATTTAAGTAGTACAGAACAGTTAACATTGTTATATGTCATATACATCTGGTCTACTTTGTAAGAAATAGACCATCACTGTTAATAAGTAATATACAATGGAGGTAGTTTATAATACGTAAAGGAACACTTAATAAATAAAGCCTGGTGCGTAACATATTTGTCAGATTTGGTATTGGGGTGTTGCAGTACAATCCCCTTTTCAGAGGACTCTTAGGATAAAATACCTCAATTATTTGGTACACATCACATAAGATTTGAAGGTAGGATCGAGCAAGTCTACAAATGTGTATTATTTAATATGTTGCTCATTAAATGCCTTTTTGTGAAGCTTAAGGGCTAAATGCAAAGCGATATTACATCAATAAATGAAATGTATATGTTTTGTTATAGGTCAGTGATGAAGGAATACAGAGTGAGGATTCAGACACAATCTAGTAGTCAGTTAGGGCAGCAATTTACTTTATGGCTGAAATACTGCAACGTGTGAATTTTTTTGTGTGGAAACCCTAGTTCAATTCTGGAGATATATATAAGAAATGCTATATATATTTCATGTGGCCTGCTTGAGGCTGGCTTAGAGAAATAAAAGACTAAAATATCTAAACTTTGACTGTGCCTTATATAGATATTTAAGGGGAGACCTTATTCAGGTATATACAGCATTTAGAGACAACTACCTCTGGGAATGTGGTTATCGAAAAGTACTAGAGAATCATCAGATAACCTGTGTAAAAGCTTATATGGGAATGAGAAGTGTACGAATTGGTTCTCTGAGAGAGTAGCTGATGCATGGAATAGACTACCAAATTACATCAAAGTAAGCACTAGTTTAGATATTTTTAAGAAAAACCTGAACACTTATGGGAATAACTGTTTCAGTATATTGGCATGCTTGAAAGACCTTATTGCCTATGCCTGAAATACTTACATGTATGTATGCATGCATGTAAATGAAATGGTCAAAAATAAGGAAGTAGACAGAAAAAAGAATAGTGCATGGCAGTAGGATGGTAGAACGTATTATCAGAACACAGTACAGCTCAACATTCGCACTTAAATTTAGAAATTTAGATTGATCAATGTAAGTTGCTGTCATTTAGATTAATAAACTAGGAAACAAAGGATCCTGCATTGTCCCCTCAATTTACCTCATCTGATGGGTTGCCCACATCAGTTGGAGTTGATCAGGGACAGGAACTTTCCACAGAGATGCTTCATCAAAACTTAAGCTCCTCCCTACTCCCATACTGCAGTCCATCCTTACTGTTTCCCAACTCTCGTTTACTGCCACCTGCAGCAGACAGTCTTCCAGCACTTATCTGAGTGGTTCACGAGTGTTATTTTTTCCAGTTGCTTTTCACCAATATTTTTTCCCTCACTTATAACATATTCTTACTTTGGATTATTGAGCTATAAGGACTTACTTCAATATGTGTCTTCTCTTTTCTTTTTTTCTACCAAGACCTACTCAAGCCTGCCTTTTTCTCATGATTTCTGATCAGAAATCTTTGCCCTTTTTATTTAGGTCTTTCTTGTTTATTATTATTCCTTTTCCACAGTGTCATTAGTATTTACTATTTTCAGAAGTAATGGAGAAAACTTCAAGTTTACATAAGTCCACCAACTGCAGTGACAAAGTTCTTTTCTAGGACACAAATTCACTTTGTGTTGTGTGCCTGGAGCCCTAGCAGTTACAAGTTTGGAAAGATAACTGTAAATACTTTGGTTTGACATATTTGATTCAGAGAAAAATTAATTTTATTAATCTTAAAGGGCCTTCTCTCTGCCACAGCAGGAGACTCAGCTGAAGGTAAGTCCCTTTCTAGATAGACAGATAAAAAAAATATAAAGGCAAAGAGAAACATAAAGAAAAGGAGAAAATAGATAAAAAGGAGAGAAAAGAAAGAGACAATTTGATTAGTCTCATTCTCCTTCTTTTGCATCAAAAATGACAAAACCATTCCCTCTTTCCCTTCCATCACTCTGATCTTGTTGGAACACACCATTCCTAAACCTTCGGTGTTTATGGCAGTTGACATCAAAACCATTGTGATTCAGGGCAAGTCCCCTAGTAGAGAAACATCACCAAGCAGCAGGTCTTCAGAGAGGGATCTCTCCAAGTTCTTTCAGTTTCTTTCCTTCAATCTTCCAGATATCCTGGGAATGTTGTAGCTACTGACTGGGAACAAATGACTGAGGAGTTCACCAAGGCTCAGATAGACATGAGTGTCATCCCCACTCCCTCTATCTTGAGGGTGGATCTGGTTGGCCCACCTACACCTGTCTTTACTGCTCCTTCCCTGGCAATCATTTTGGTATTGGCAGCCAAAGCCTTTCCAGAACATCCCTTATTGGTGCCCATAGGATGTCATTCAATTGCATCAACCGTGCATCTCCTTTAGTTTTTACTTTGATACCTTCAGAGTAAACTGTGTCTCAGTGCCAAATGGCTGAGTCTGAGACCTTGATGCTATCTACAAAGCCAACATGTTTGACTTCATTCTTGATGTTGGGGACCTCAGTAATTGATACATCAGCTTGAATCTCAGCCCTAAAACTAACTAGCCCTTTAGTGTAGTGGGTATCTCATTCAGCTCCATCTGCTTCCTTTTCGTTGTGGTCAAAAATGGCTCTGGCTAACTTATCCTTGATGCAGTCTGGGTCTGCATTGGCATACGTGTTTTTCAAGAGGATAATTATGCATCCATTGACTGAAAAAGGAGGATGATCCCTCAGTTTTGACTTTACCCTCAGGCATCATGCCATCTGAGGTCTCGCTTCCCCATCTTCAGCCCAAATGACAAACTAGCAATGAATGCCCTGAGCCAATCCTTCATTAAGGTTTTAAGGGCAATTATAGATCCTAAAGTGACTCTACCTCATGCTGCCAGGAAGTGTCAGTACAAAAGGAAGCACACTGATTCCTTTTGCAGAATCACTTACACTGAATATAGACCTCAAAGAAGGGAAAGTTCCTCTGAGGATTCCAACTTTGCAGGGATCTTTGAGTTAATGTGTTAGAGTGGAACTCAGCCCACTGATCCCCTTTCCCTGGATGAAGAAGTGTTGTTTAATGCATTCAGGACTGACTCCTCTGCTTCCAGGGTGGTCCCTCCCACTGACAGACCTGGTTGCACAGAAGGCATGGTGGGAAACTAATGTGGTACAAAATATCACAAGTAAGCTAAACAAGATTTTGAAACTACTGAAGAACAGGCCATATTGCATCTGTCACTGAAGAGGAGCTGTACAAGGAGAGCTCAATGGTCCATCCTTCTAACATCTGGGACAATAGACCATTGGTAAAGTAAAATGGGCTTATGCTTTGAGAGCTTTTTCTCTTAGGGTATTAAATTGCATATCTCAGATGGCCAGGTTCCAGAATGACCTAGTTGGACAGACTCTGGATTTTCAGGAGACCACTCACTCTGAACACCAGGAAACAACTTAAATCTTAAGTCTCTACCATGTTGTCTACTATGAATCTGTCCATGAGGCATGATACAATTAAAACTGATAAAATTGTTCTTACTTTTGCATCAGGGAATGAATGGATTAAGGCCCTTGGCTTGAAATAACAAGTTTTAAGGGGAAATAAGTAAATAAAAGAACACTGAATGTAATGAAAAGTTTTCCTATAACAAATAAATGTTCACAGTTCAACATGAAAAGCTTGTAGTGGAAGTATGTTGTGTATCTGGTTCACATGTTTCTATGGAGACAAACTGATAAGGGATAACATTTTAAGGGGAAATAAGTAAATAAAAAAACACTGAATGTAATGAAAAGTTTTCCTATAACAAATAAATATTCACAGTTCAACATGAAAAGCTTGTAGTGGAAGTATGTTGTGTATCTGGTTCACATGTTTCTATGGAGACAAACTGATAAGGCTAATAAAAAAATGAATACTTTGTTCTTTTAATGGCTAGGATATAATGTTTTCTGAAAGCATTCAAGCTGATTTCTACATATGGGAGAGGAATAAAGATAAGACAGACAGCACTTAGTATAACTAGAAGCACAGGCTGTACCATATGCCTTAGCATGGATAACCTTCATCATAGGTCAATTCAAGCCTGTAAGTGTGAATGTTATTCTGGGACAATTATTCCTATTAGGAGGGTTAAACTTCATTACTTGATAATATACATGGTTTTGTGTTTCTGTATTAAGGTAATAGGCTATGAGGGTGCTCTTGGGTGTGTGTTTTGAGGGTTTTTATTAAAATAAAAACTCTTGTAAGTTGTGGCATAGGTTCAAATGGATATGACAAGAAACAACTATATAAAAGATCATCTTGCCAAAATTAGTGAATGCTTGTAACACAAAAGCTGAAATTGGACATTTTAAAAAAGCTGTTATACATAACGTGGGAAGAATAATTTCTTAAACCAGGACTCTCACAAGGACATGACTAAAGAAACTGTAACAACAATCCTGTGGTACTATTAAATGACAAGAGTTGAAATTAAAATTCTATTTTTTACAAAAGTTAAAAGTTGTTGAGTGCTTTCATTCCAAAAACATATAGGCACTTGATCAGAACTATTTTCGCAATACAAATGTTCATTTTAAAATACAAGAATCAAGTGCATCATGTGAGTTTGTTCAACTGATACCTTCCCTTGAACAATAAACAATAAACTCAACAAATTCACACTTCATAATGTTTAAGCCTCAAGATGGAAATGATGGATACAGCATCATTAAGCCCCAGATAACTAGTTGCATTAAGCAAAATCTGCCATTCTTTCTTTATTTTTATTTATTTGGCAGCTATTAACCGGGAATGTCTGACTGAGCTAGAGCCCATTTGCAGCAGAGGCCTGGGGAGAAAAGCCTGTGTTCATCTATGATAAATTCCCTTAAATCATTTATAATTTGCTCCAGTACTAAAAACTCAAATTTGTGTTCAGTCAAAGTTTGGATGTGCCTGTATGATGGCTTTGTCATTTTTTTTATTCCTTATATCCAGCACATGCTCATATATATGACTTCATAGTTTTCTATTACTTTTTCCTACAGAAAATGCAGGACAACACTTGCATTTAGCAAGATAAACAACCTGTTTAGAATAATAACTTCTTATCACAATGACAATTTAACAACACAAATTTTACATGACAACAGTCTCCATAAATGTGAATGGTGTCACAGATATATACAAAAAGAAAATGTAGTGAACTATATTAAAAAATACAGAGTGCAAATAGTTGTGCTACAGGAGACACCCTTAGAAAGAAATGAGCATGTGAATTTGATAAAGAAAGGATTTCAGGATGATTATTCTGTTGATTATCTGAGACAAAGGAAAATGGGAGTACTTATATTAATTGTGAGAGGAGCACCAATAGTGATAGAAGAGGAAAAAAGATATTAGTGGTAGATTTGTAGTAGTAAGGGGCTACTGGCAGGGGAGGAAGATTGCTCTGAGATATGGTTATATTCCACCCCAAACTGCTACAACGGAACTTAAGAAAATTGTGGGAGAAATAATCAGCTTTCAGCAGAGAATATGACTTATAGTTGCGGACTAGAATTTGATTTGCAACAGTGAGGATGCAATCGGAGGACCTTGAAGAGAAAATATGAAGGAGGGTAGATCCTTAAAGAAATTAATGAAAATATTTCATAGGGAAGATGTGACTTCACTAGGATGAGTTCAGAGATAATTTACATATTATTCCCTATCCCCAAGGTACAAAAACTGGGCTAAGCTAGACAGAAATTATATTTCATAGGAGCATGTGCATTTAAGTTGAAAGTTTTGATACATATCCAGTGATTTCAGATCACACATCAATAATAACTAAAATAAAAATAAGACACTGTTGCTTCCCCACCTATCTGTTAAATAGAGAGGAATTTAAGGAATAGGTAGTGGAAACTACTATGGAAAATAATAATTTGTTCAGAAAATAATACACTGTTGCTTCCACACCCATCTGTTAAATAGAGAGGAATTTAAGGAATAGGTAGTGGAAACTACTTTGGAAAATAGTAATTTCCTCAGAAAGGTTAAAGTATTGCAGAATAGGAGAAATCTCACAGAACAAGAAGAGGCACAATTACAGAGTGCTTACAAGAAAATAATTGATTACCGCAATATGCATGAGTTTAGAAAGATTGTTGGTAAGCCACTGTTTCTTAATAATAACTCTAGAGCACAAAAGCTTTTAGCGCAACAGCTCAGGCAACACAATGTAGAAAGGGTCATTGCCAAGCTTAGGGAGCCTATAACAAAGGAAATAACCAGAGATCCTGTAGAGGTATTAGAAATATTTTGGAAGTTTTATGAAAATGTGTATAAAGCAGAGAAATGTGGAAGTCAAGAAAAAGTATAACTGGAGATGTTTATGAAAGAACTAAATATGAAATGGTTAGAAGCAGATGAAGCTGAATTAGAAACAGTTAGGATAAGAAGAGAAGAGATGGATGGTGCAGTGGTGCAGCGGTAGTGTTGTCACCTCACAGCAAGAGGTTCTCCGGTTCGATTCTCAGCTGGGTTGCCTTCTGTGTGGAGTCTACACATCCTCCCTGCATTCGTATGGGTTTCCTCCAGGTGCTCCGGTTTCCTCCCACATTGCAAAGACATGCATCTGGAGCCTTTCTCCCCAGGCCTCCGCTGAAAATTGGCTTTGTTCCAAGTAGGACTTTCCTGGTTAACAAATGATAAATAAATACAAATAAAAAATAAATAAAAATATATAGCTAGGGAGTGGGATAAAATCAAAATGGAGTTTAAAACTAGGGTGAAAATAAAAGAAAAATAGATATGGTTAAGAAGTTACTAGAATCATTTAGAGGGACTGACAAAGGTTAAAGTACTGCAGAATAGGGGAAATCTCACAGAACAAGAAGAGGCACAATTACAGAGTGCTTACAAGAAAATAAGGGATTACCTCAATATGCGTGAGTTTAGAAAGATTGTTGGTAAGCCACTGTTTTTTAATAACAATTCCAGAGCACAAAAGCTTTTAGCGCAACAGCTCAGGCAACACAATGTAGAAAGGGTCATTGCAAAGCTTAGGGTGCCTATAACAAAGGAAATAACCAGAGATCCTGTAGAGGTATTAGAAATATTTTGGAAGTTTTATGAAAATGTGTATAAAGCAGAGAAATGTGGAAGTCAAGAAAAAGTACAAATGGAGATGTTTATGAAAGAACTAAATATGCCAAGGTTAGAAGCAGATGAAGCTCAATTAGAAACAGTTAGGATAAGAAGAGAAGAGATGGATGGCGCAATGATGCAGTGGTAGCATTGTCACCTCACAGCAAGAGGTTCTCCGGTTCGATTCTCAGCTGGGGTGCCTTCTGTGTGGAGTCTACACATCCTCCCTGCGTTTGTGTGGGTTTCCTCCGGGTGCTCCGGTTTCCTCCCACATTAAAAAGACATGCATCTGGAGCCTTTCTCCACAGGCCTCCACTGAAAATTGGCTTTGTTCCAAGTAGAATTTTCCTGGTTAACAAATGATAAATAAATACAAATAAAAAATAAATAAAAAATATAGCTAGGGAGTGGGATAAAATCAAAATGGAGTTTAAAACTAGGGTGAAAATAAAAGAAAAATAGATATGGTTAAGAAGTTACTAGAATCATTTAGAGGGACTGACAAAGGTTAAAGTACTGCAGAATAGGGGAAATCTCACAGAACAAGAAGAGGCACAATTACAGAGTGCTTACAAGAAAATAAGGGATTACCTCAATATGTGTGAGTTTAGAAAGATTGTTGGTAAGCCACTGTTTTTTAATAACAATTCCAGAGCACAAAAGCATTTAGCGCAACAGCTCAGGCAACACAATGTAGAAAGGGTCATTGCCAAGCCTAGGGAGCCTATAACAAAGGAAATAACCAGAGATCCTGTAGAGGTATTAGAAATATTTTGGAAGTTTTATGAAAATGTGTATAAAGCAGAGAAATGTGGAAGTCAAGAAAAAGTACAAATGGAGATGTTTATGAAATAACTAAATATGACAAGGTTAGAAGCAGATGAAGCTGAATTAGAAACAGGATAAGAAGAGATGATATTAAAAATGGTGAAGTATAACCAATTTACAGTAAAAGCTCCAGGAATAGATGGTATTCCTATGGAGGTTTGGAACTTAGGAGAGAAAAAAAAGTGATAAAGATCTGGAAGGTTTTCTTTAACAGTATTTTAAAAGGAGGAGAAACACCAACATCCTTGAAGAAAGCTGCGGTGGCTGCAATACCTAAAGATGGTAAATAACCATCAGATCCAGTTTCATATGGGCCCATTTCAATTATAAACCATGATTATGAAGTGTTTATGTCTATAATTTATATTTTGCAATGTGTAGTTTCATTGTTGACCTGTACTCTGTAATTTTCTTGTGGTATAATGTTTTGTTTGTTTTTCATATTGTTGGAGCTTTTCTCTTCGGGACTCTGCTGAAAATGGACCTGTGTCCAGTTGGACTTTCCCAGTAAACAAATGTTAAATAAATAAATAAATAAATAAATATTATGGCTAAAAGAATGTCATAGGTGATGCCAACATTGATAGATATGGATTAAAGTGGTTTTATGGAGGGTAAGCAAACATTTGACAACATTAATAGAACAATGATGATCCAGAGGGAAGCAGAATGTAAGAAATTACCACTTTTGTTGAGGGGTCTTGATACAGAGAAAGCATTTGACAGAGTAAGCTGGGATTTTGTGAATAAGGCAATGGAAGTATTTGCATCCCCTGATAAAATTGTAAGGATGATACGGAGGATATATGAGTTATCAGAGGCAAAAATTAAAGTGGGATATTGCTGTCTGATAAGTTCTTTTTGCACAGAGGAACCAGGCATGGGTGTCCTCTTTCCCCTTTGTTATTTGCTTTCTACTTAGAACCACTGGCAACGAAAATAGGGGACTCGGAAATTCAAGGATATAATTGGTAATCAAGAAAAGTTGGCTTTATTTGGAGATGATAATATTTTGTACCTCATAAAACCAGAAATGGCCATTTCTGTGTTGTGGGACATTCTGAGACAGTTTCAAGTCTTTTTGGGATACAAAATTAATGAAGATAAAACAAAGGCAATAGCTGTAAACTATGTACACACACATAAATAGGTTCAGCAATACCCATATTTTTGGGGATATGTTAAAAAGGATTCTGTTATGACATCTAAGGATATGTGGGAAGAGACTAAACAAAAGATAATACAAAAACTCAGAAATTGGAAGCTCTGTTTTATGGAAATGGATAGCAAGATATAAACAGTGAAAATGTAATTAGTCCCTTTAGTTTTATACACAGGCCAGGCATGTTTTTATCAATCAGAAGATTTGGAATAGCAATTAATAAAGACTGAAAGATTTTATCCGTGAGGGGAAGAGGGGAAGAGTCAAGTGGGATAATTTGGTCCTTCCAAAAGAACAAGGTGGTTCGGGATTACCTGATTAGAAGGTGTAGTTCAGAGCTACGCTACACAGTTAAGGCTCCTATTCATAGCAGAAGCAGAAAGCTATAATTCAAGGTGGAAAGGGATGGTGATGAAACAGGGGGAAGCTCAAGAAAAAAGGAGGGACGGGGATTTTGATTGCAGAGAATAACAGTGACTATCCAGAATATTATATTCATAAAGTAGAAGAAAGTATTGTAAGTGCTAATAACCACAAATCAGTTATTTAATATGTACCTGGATAATTGTGGGATGAAAATGCTAAACCAGTGTATTTTAATATGTTTTTATTTTAATAAAGTTGCCAACGGTCCATATTAAGGAACTGATTTGTGGTTATTAGTATTGTTTTAAAGTTCTTGTTTTTTTTTAATTAGTGGTTCTTGATTTATAATAATGACTAAGTCAACATGGGAATAGAGAAAGGATATTCTCCCAATAGAGATGACTGCAGTTAGGGGTAAAGAGAATAGGCAAGAGGGGTCTGGAATTTACTGGAGAAAAACTGGCAAAGGAACCAAGGCACTGGGAACAAATAATTAGAGAGGAAAAGGTAACAGAGTGGGAGAAGGCCAAGAATTCATTCAGACTGCAGACTAGAGATTGCCTTCCCTATCAAGGATTGATATCAGAGTATAGGCAAAGAGAAAAGAATATAGGATCCTGTGTGAAATATCATCACTGTTAGATGTTTTAGTCGAATCTGGAAAAGAAGCTGCTGTTAAAAAGGGATAATTAGTACGGCATATAAAATCAAGAAAACGAAAACACTGGAAGTGCAGAGAGGAGAACACACCAAAGGTATATTTTTAGTGCAGTTAATCCTTTATTATTCATTATTCATCCATAGACTTACTTCATCAGAAACACTTAAAAAGATCAACTACACTAAAAATATACTTTTGGTGTGTTCTCCTCTCTATTCCAGTGTTTTTTTCATTTTTTGGTTGTTCTTATTATACACTGGTGTTTGGGTTCCTACTTGGCTTTTTTCTGGCAGGTCATATAAAATATTGCATGATAACTATGAGAATCAATCAGAGGAGGTTAGAAAGGATTGGGAAGAGAGCTTGGATAAGAAATTCATAAAGAAACAATTGGAGGATATATGTATGGCTCCTAAATATGCACAAAGTCTAGATATTTTAAGAACTTTGCTTGTAAATGTTTGCATAGGTATTTTTATACCTCAAGCAGACTCCAAAGAATTTATCCACAGGTAGATTGCAAATGTTGGAGGTGTGATAGGGAAGAAAGAGGTAATTAGGAACATAGTTTTGGAAGTGTAATGAATTGGGAAAAGTTTGCATATTCCCTGCAGAGTACTCTGTCAGAAATACTGGATGAGCAAAATTGGTGTAACTAAGGAACTTATTTTTTGAGCTGTTATACAGAATCAGAATTGCTTAGACATAGTAAGGCCTTGCTGAGTTTAATTTTGGTTGCTACCAAAAAATAAATTACTAGAAAATAGAAATCAAAGTCTGAAGCAACTGTGCTAGAAAGAGTGAATATAGTAGCAGAGATAAAAGAACTGGAAGTGGGAACGTTTGATAAAGGGTAGGAGCACATAGAAAATGGGAATTGTGAGAAGAATACATGCAGAATAATGTTTTGGAGGAGGAATGAGGTTTAAGGGAAGGCAGGAATTGAATGAGCCATGTAATGTTTGACTGAGAAAGACTGTATAGATTATAAGTGAAGTTTATGGTTTTCTATCAAAATTGTGACCAACAAAACAAAAACTGTTCAATACAAAAAACAACACCGAACATGGAACACTGAACAAGTCACTGTGTCAAATCACATGGCAATTATTCGATTCGGCATTATTCCACATACTGTTTCCCTTGTACCTGTCAGAACAGGAACTACTGTTTTGGTTGTCAGCAGTAGAAATGTACTGCACAACACTAAACTTTATGTTTTTGCAGGGGTGCAAGCCCCCCTGCACCCCCACACCCCCTGCAAATTATATATTCAAAGTCCAAGAGTGCACTACACTGGGGAAAAGGGTAAAATTCCTGATTTTCACTGTACCGCAATCAGTACTAATCACATCAATCACATATGTGCAAATGCACAGAGCATTCGCTGACTGGGAACTCGCACACTTGGAGACTTGAAGGTTTGACAACATGTGATTCAGCCAACCAAAATTTGACATCCAGTGGTAGCCAAACCTTCACTCGTAATTTTCATGGTAAACCAATGTATAATGTTTACAACTGAAAACATGTCAATATGGTTTGTTTTCATTGATATAAATGCATGTTTGCCCGTGTTATGAGTGATAAGTCAATAAAGATGTTTCTCATTAAAAAATAAGATTAAATTAAAGAATCTTTCCATACGGACTTAGACCCCTTTTCAGCACCCTTTCACTCAACATTACAATTATTAGCTACTTTGTTTGACTCAGGTTCCAGCTCTTCAGCTATTAAGGTCCAATTAACAGATATAACAGATATTTTAAAAAGATTGGTAAAGCCCTTTTGAAAGGCACATTTTTCCATAGACCTCCCATTGAGGATCCCACTTCCTTATGGCACTTAAATTTCATACAAAAGGCTCTCCCCCAGCCTCCATTTGAACATGTGTTTAGCTATACACTTAAGTACCTGTCCTGATAGACCTTTCTCCTAGTAGCTGTCACTTCAGTAAGACAAATATCTGAACTTCAAGCCTTACCTTGCAAACTACCATGTCTTCCAAAGAACAGAGGCTCTGTAAGGCCAGATTCTTCATTTGTTCTTAAAATTGCTTCTGAGATTGCCATGAGCCAAACCATTCATCTACCAGTTTTCTTCCCTCATCACTCTAACAAAGGAGAATATATGTCATGTACTATGGATGCTCACAGACAGTAATATTTCTACCTTTACAGGAGAAAAACTTGCTTAAAAACAATTGACTCTGTGTAATTTTTCTCAACGTGACTTGGAAACAAAGTGTTCAAAGAACTCTCTCCAGAATGCTGACCAATTGCATCATCTTCATATATTCCTTAAATAACTAATACCTTTGAGCCAAACCAAAGACACATTCCACAAGAGGAATTTCTACTTCCATGGCCTTTTTCAATAATTCTTCTATAAATGACATTTGTGCTGCAGCAACATGGTCAACAATGCATACTTTTGTCAAACATTACAAACTTAATGTGATATCAAAATCCAGAACTTTCTTCAGATCTACATTCTTCAGGGGTATCCTGCCATGATGCAACCCAGGGAGAATCTAGCTGGGGATTATGTCCCAACAGTTCAGGCAGATGGAGGGGACAATGCAACATAGAAAAGTTATATATTTGCCATGACAATGGATCCTAATTGTTCCTATCCATCTACTTCAACAAGCCACCCTCCGCACCTCTTCCAAATTGTTAATCTCCTAAATAGATCTGGTAGACCTAAACACAAAGCCTTTCTCCAGACCACCTCAGTGCCATGGAATCTGATGGAGGCAAACTCAATCTGAGGAACATAGGGATACATTGCATTGTGGAGAAGGGTGGAGCTTGAGAGATGGAGAGACATTTGTGTGAAACGTTGATGGCTCATATCCCCTACAGCAAGTGACAATCCATCATTCAAGGTGATGGAGAGGGACAAAAAAGATCATTATTATCATTATGATATGTACATAACTTTTGTTTAACGCCTTACAAAAAACATTGATTTATATTACAATTAATTTGTTTTTGTTCACTAGAAAATCATGCTAATTCCTAGAAAGTGGAAGAAATTTTTTTTCAAAATGAAGAGGCAGCAGCAGTAAATGTTTTGTCTCCAGCAAATGTTGCAATGCAATTACTTTGTCAATCTACATAAGCAATATACAACCCTAGTCAGAAAAAATATATACATGTATATATGTCAGTATCGTCAGTGTACAACATGGCAGTGGCCATTAAAACTTGCAGTATCTTAAAACACTTTTGGGGGAAATAGCATAAATGTCAGTAATGCCAGTCTCCAACAGGGTCTGCAAAAAGATACCTGTGTTAAGAAATGTCTATATTACTAGCTACTCATGCTAAAGATGCATTGTATAGAATTTAGTATATGCATTACATTTTTTATTGCATGTTTATGACAGATGTACACTATAGTCCAAAGATCAGTTATTTAGGAGGAAGGGACAGCAGTGAGGAATTCTGTCATATACACCTGAAATATGTGGTTTCATCCCTCCTGCCACTTCTGGTAACTTTCTCTTAGGAAACACCACAATACTAGCATTTCATTAAAAAGTGCCAACTATTAAAATATGTGCCTTCGTCAGTGTAACATACTTCCTTAAGCAAAGGATGTTGTTCAGATTTGTTTTAAAAATACACACACACACACACACACACACACACACACACACACACACACACACACACACACACACACACACACACATTAAACAAGAAAGGTGTGCACCTTTAATTAATTGGCAAATAATGAATGGGCAAGACAGGCTGATAAAGCACAAACAGAACTACGTAATGAGACATATAAGGAGAAGATGAGGAAAACTGATGTCTACAGACTGGAGCAAAGGAAGGTGTAAGCATGGTGACATAATATTATAAAACGATTGCAAAGCTTAGGTAGAATATTAGTTTTCTGGAATTTGTTGGTTTGTTACCTGATTATTTGCACTTCATTGTGCCTAACTGTGCAGTTCGCTGTTATATAATTTTGATGATTTTACTTGGCCTGAATAAGCAAGATCAGTGCATTCCAAATAAGGAAAGACAGGATGACATGATGGACACTGACAATCTGCATAAGGCAGAATGTCATGGGATCCTTCTGAGTAGACGTGGTAGACCAATGGAATGGCCTTAGCCAGTTGGTGGTGTCAAACGTGATAACTAGGAGTAATGACAATACATATCACTAAATGATTACTTGCCAACTTGAATAGGCAGCTTAGACACGTCCACTTGTAATTATTCAACATCACCTACAGATCTCAGGGATATTTCCCATATGGGTTTAGTCAATCATGTGTAGAACACGCTGGATACTTTTGTCATGTTACTCTGCAGTAAGCTGGTATGTTTGTTTTAGATACAAGTACTGTGATGACACATATTCTATTTGCCAATACCTCTTTATATTGAAAATCTATCCAGTTGTGGATTAAAGAAATGGATTACCAAGGAGGCTTAGTCTTCAGCAAGAAGGACATTGGAAGGGGTATAGGAGAGGGACTCTGGCAATATACTTATCTATCATAATCTGATATGTGTGTTTAATTCTATGTTTATGACATGTATTATCTTTCTTCACTGACCTCATTTACATTAGGTCTGAGCTAACTTCCATCCAGTCAATTCTTTACCTCCACTCTGACATAATCCCTTGCTGGGTATAATTATTTTCTTCTTTTGCTCCCTGCTCTGACATATAATAGAGACAGATGAAATGAGCTCTACATGGTGCCATATACCTCTATGGACATCCTGCAACATTTTCCATCAGGTTATAGGTGTTGAGCCTCCAGCCACAGCCAGAGGCCATCAAGTGTGAGCCTCATGCCAGCTGTTCACAGTATCGGCCAGTCATCATATACTATGTTCAGTTTAACACTGTAGACTCTCTACAGACATCAGGCTTATTCCAAAACCCAGGTTCTAATAGGTATGGAGGGATTTCCTACCTTGGTATTAGTGGGAGGGTTACTCTTTCTCAGTTAAACTCATTATAAACATGGGTGCTGGATCCAGAAGGTGCAGCTACCCAAAATGTGCCCTGGAACTGCTGCCAGAATAGTGATTACACAAAAACACTTGCAGTGGTGTTTCTGGTGTAACTGCAAGCTCTGGCAACAAGAAGTTGATTTGAGTAACAAATCATCTTATTCTGGCTACCTGAGCTTGTAGTTATGACAGAAACACCAATATATGTGTTTCTGGAGGTATAATTCTCAGTTTCTTTGATTAAGAATAAGACACAAAGCCTGAATAATGTCAGACAAAGGTCCAAAATAAGGGACATTTTAAATATTACTCTAATTAATTTAGAAGGTTAATTAAATATTAGATTTTGCATCAATGTACATTTCTGATAATAGGACACATGAAACTCTAATGTCTGATATTAATGACTGAATGTAATCCTCGGTGATTTGTTAGAAAATCAAAAATTTTATATGGGAAAGAGCAAAAATATTAGGCAAGAAGAGGGGCTCTCCTAAAAGTCAGGAACAGTTAAAAGCTGTCTCTAGAGGTAAAGTTTGACTTCCATCATTCAGTGTGGTTCCTGAGCATTTATTGCCCTTTTTTCAGGATAGGCTTGGGCTGTGTGGATAATCAGGTCTGGCCCTTCTTACTTCTGCTTTAAGCAATTTGCTGTGCTTCAAGGTACATCAAGATCAGGGACTGTTTCACATATTGCTCTAATTCACTTAAAGTCAATGGAACTACACATTTTGCATAAGCATGCATTTTCTGAACAAAGAGCAGTATATCATTCTGGCATTACTGACTGACTGATCCTCCATGATTTACTAGAAAACTAAATGTTTTATGAGAGTCGGGGAAAAAATATGAGGTAAAAATCATATTCTGCAAAATCAGGAGTAGTATAAGATTTTATGATCTTATAACACAGACAGTTTTGGCAGCCACCTGTAGCCCATAGTTCCATGGCTGCCTGCAGCCATCATTTTCTGAAAAATAAGCATGAAATGTTAATGTTTGGCAATACCGATGGACTGCTCCTCAGTGATATACAAGAAAATCAAAGATATTACAAGGGATGGGAGTAGAATATGAAGCAAAATCAGGGAGAGTGATAGACTATATTATGGGAAATTTTGGTGGCAAACCATGACCCACAATAGTTGTCATCCTTCCATCTATAAAATGATGAACAATGTCTCTGAAAGAGAGGAAAAGATGGTCAAAATGTGGGACACTTACTAATGATGTCAGGAAGCTCACAGCATGGTTATTAACTACCACTACTGTATACTTAAAAATAGTTATTTTGATGAATTAATATCATTCAGTATTATTCAATGCTATTTATCATAAGTATTTGTTAAAATAAATTCTTAACAATGAATGTGTGTCTAGCCCTTTCAATGTAGATCGGTATGGCACACAGGAATTTTAGCACTCAAAACAGGATTGTGCCTCATAAGGAGGTACATTTGGGAGATACAGCACCTACAGCCCCAGGGGTACCTAGAGCCAGTGCAGGAGTAAAGTGCTACAGCTGCAGCTGCTGATGGTGTGGGTTATTCATTTATTCTTTAACTAAATAAACATTTTAAGAATAAATAGCTCAATAAACAAGAAGCTGCAGCTTGCTTCACCCTATGGGGAAGAAGGTGGACATGACCAATCATTTTGTAGGCTTTCTGTTCATCTGCATTCCACTAATCAATGAACAGCATCAGAAGGAACAAGAAAACCTATAAAATCTAAAGGGAAGGTACAGTGCAAAAAAGTAGTAGTCACGGAAGCATGAGTTTTTCTTGATTAATTCTAGTAAGCAACTAGATATGGGTTGTTGGGGGCTGGTGAGCAACTGGGTGTTTGTGTGAAACAGATTCTATAATTCAGTGAGGCTACTATTTTATTTTATTTATTTATTTTATTATCATTGGACATCTGATGTGGACAAGCTATTCCTGGCAGGCAAGCAGATATCAGCTTTTGGGGCTGGTGACCAACTGCATGCTTGTGTAAAACAATGCGTGCAATTAATTTGTGGCTGCAATATTATTTATTTTTTTATTTATTTTATTGCAATCAGACAGCTAATATGCACAAACTATTCCTGACAAGCAGACAGATAGAGGCTATGGGAGGCTGCCAAATAACTGAGTGTTTATGTAAGACACAATTTGAAATGCATTGCATCACCATTATATTGTTTTATTATTATTATTATTATTATTATTATTATTATTATTTGCGTTTTATTTTGCAGTCAGGAGTGCACACATTATTCCTGGTGGGCATTTGGATATTGGCTACAGGGGGCTGAGAAGCAACAGTGTGTTGTGTAAAATGAAGTTGAAATTGCATTATGTGGCCATTATTTTATTTTTTGTTTGTTTTATAATAGTTGAACATCTGAAATGTGTTCACATTATTCTTAGCAGGAAACCAAATATGGGCTAGGAGGGCTTGGCAATCAAGCATGTGTCTGTGTAAAACAGTGTTTGAAATACAGCATGGCTATCATTTTATTTATGTTACTCCAGCTGTACATCTGAGATGTGCATGGTCGACAAAGTAGCTATTATCGGTGGGTATTGGGATTGTCTATAAATGTAAATGATTTCATTTGGTCATTATTCTGGTTTTGCATAATAAAAGTGATTTTTTTGTGAAGCAAGGCAGACTACTTTATTAAAGCTACAGCTTTTATTTTTAGCACAGACATCTTTCCTATGCAGTATTATTTCTAATTTTGTATGCTTTGTGGGCTGTTGAATGAAAGCTGCAGTAACATCAATATGGCTTTAATTATCTGGCTTTATTCACTGCACTGAAGAATTAATAAATCCATTGATGAGTAATGTTTAATATAGCCTACATGTGTTGTATTTCATTGACATATTTCTGTAGTATCTGCTGTACAGCCTCCAACAACTGTGAAGAGGTTGACAGTTATCAGTTCTGTATAGTCTGCATCATTTGGTTTGATGTTTAGAACTGCCTGTTATCAGCATTCACTGTGCAATGATTATTCTATATTACTGTGATGCTGTTTTCTCTTGCATTGCGAAAGATTTTTGCACTTAGTTAAATGCTTGTTCCTCTATGGCTTTTTACCCCAGCATTCCCGCATGCATAGCCAATCTAGTGCAGAAACCTTTATGGCAATATCATTAGCACATCAATATTTTTAATGCAACACAAACCATGTGTACTTCAAAGGCAGCAGACCTGCATTTTGGGAATGAAGCACTCAAATGAAAAGTTTCCCACTAACAGCAATATTATTATCAGCTTTTCTTAATGTGGAAGGATTCAGATGACTTTTCCATTTGCAGAGATTGCCCGTATTGACTTAGTATATGGTTTTAGTTTGTTAACATTTATTCTAACTTAGCATACATTGTCAGGTGGTTAAAATTTCTTCTTATGTTCTCATCATGCATGATGTTCTCTTCAGACTCTGCCATAAATGACTGGGTATTTTGTTGTGATGGCTAGTGGTCTTCATGCAGTTTCATGTAGTTCATCCAAAATTACCAGTGAAGAACAAGAAGTTTATTTTTTCATAACAATAACTATGTACACAGTCAACAACATGGCTATAACTCTGGTGTTGGCGGCTATCTGTGGATGAAAGCACTTTACATTCTCGACATCTTCTCATATTGCGTAGTCTTTCATCTGGAGCTAGTGCAAGTTTTGGAAGTAGGCTGGGTTACTTTACTCTGGGTTCCTTGTGTTTAAGTGACGTTATCTTGAGATGTGTCACTTTGGCCGTTATTACTGCTGTTACTTTTACTGCAGTCAGATATCTGAGGAGCAGACGAACAACAATGTGACTATAATTTCTGGATAAGGGGGAAATGTCTGTGGATGAAATGACTGACTTTGCTGAATTGATAAATAGTCATTAGTATGTTTTTGCAAAGCGAGTGTGCATTTGTACATACATACATACAAGTATTTCAAGCACAGGCATTAATGCCCCTCTACCCTGACCAAATACCAAGACAGTTGTTCCCATAATAAGTGTCTAGGCTGTTCTTAAAAACATCTAAACTAGTGCTTCCTTTAATGCAATTTAGTACTCTGTTCCATGCATCAGCTGCTTTTTCAGAGATTAGTACTCTTCTCATAGCTATAGAATGTTCTAAATAGCTTGTCTGATGATTCTCTACTACTTTTTGATAACCCCCATCATTCCCAGTGGTAGCTGTCTCTAAATGCCCTATATACCTGAATAAGGTCTCCTCTTAAATATCTATATAAGGCACATTCTCTAAATGTCCTATAAACCTTTATAATATCTATATGAAACACTGTACAAGGTCAGATGTTTTAGTCTTTTATAGTAACTTAAATGTTCACATCCATGGATGTCCTTAGTATATTTCCACTGTACTCTTTCCAGTTTACTTATGCTTGTTTTCTTATAAGGTTTCCATATTGTTATTCCATATTCAAATTTGAGTCTATTGTAATTAAACAATGAGTCATTTCTGATTTCCTAGATTTTAGAAATCTTTTTATACAACATATAGTTCTATAACTATCATTAACCAATTGGTTGATATGATTAGAAAAACTCAAGGTTGGATCTTCCCATATACCCAGGTCTTAAACAAATCTACAGTCAGAGGTGCCAGAAGATGCTGAAGGCTGGGGGGATGGAGGTACAGATGGGCATGTAGTGACTTGAAAAGGGCATTTTTTACTTTTTCTACTACTGTTAACTGTGGTAAAAGATGTACACATATGATATGTGTTGAATAGCTGCATATACAACCAACTGTTCTTGCATTAAGAATAATTCCACATAAATTTCATAATAAAATTATAAATGAAACTACTGGTTCTCATCACCCCATTCCAAGTGAGAATGGGACATGTACTTTCACCTGAATGCCTGGCTTTTGGGTATACCATTCAAAATGACTGTATGCTAAAAACCTGAATGAGTAAATGAAAGGAGGACAGACGTGTTAACAGGCAACATTAAACTCTGGCATCTGTGTGTTATTTGGGCATTGCAATACTTAAACTGCATAGTGGTAAACAACAATTGTAACTGCTATGTGGCATGGAGTCTATGGTTTCAGTCTGTTTCTGGCCATAGTCCAGACAGCCTAATGTATACTTTACATTGTGAAAGTGGATATAGTGAAGGTAGGATGGTAATTTCAAAATCTGTAATAAAAATTATACACTGAGATGTTAGCACTATAGTCAGAAATAGACTAAAACCGGAGTCCATGCTTCTGTTTCCTCTGGTATGTCCTAGTGAGCTGGGGACAATAAATGCTGGTTGCTGAGCTTGATTAAAAGAACAAACACACACATACACATAGGCACACCCACAGACTTTGCTACTGTAGTTAAATCTGCATTTTGAGTTTTCAGTCCAACTAGTGCTTCAACTGTAGAAAATAATATTGCAATAAAATGCAAATTTGCATGTAATCATTTAGGGTTATAGAAAAGTACAGTTGTGTAGGTAAATTTACTACAACAGTAGATGTTCCAATGATCTCTGCTGTAGTAGCCTAAGCTATAAGTTTTATATATTGCAAAGCTTCAGGGCACCTTCCACTCACACAAACCATTAGCTTGAGCTGAGCTGGCTAAAAGTACAGGCTTGGGCACCAGCATCTTAGCTTTCATGCCAAGTGAGACAGGGAGGCCCTAAGAAGACATTGCTAGGAAAAAAAATGCCCACACACTGGAATAAAAAACACACCGTAAAACAAGGGGGATGACTAGAGGGAGTGGCTACTGCAGCAGTGATCACTCGAACATCTACTGCCATGGTAACTTTATTTACATAACTGTACTATGTTTATTTATTTTATTTATTTATTTTACATTTGTTGACCAGGAAGGTCCGACTGGATATATGTCCATTTTCATTGGAGGCCCAGGGAGAAAAGCTCCATACAGAAGACATAAGACAGAACAGCATAATACAATGTGGAATAAAACAGAGAAATACAATGCAGATAAATTGTTACATATTTACATATTGAAACCATTCCACTATTAGTATGATTCAAGACAGAGGTTATGCAATATATTTGTAGGTCATTTTCCAAGTTTCCAGCACAACATTCAAAAAGTTCATATATATTTGTGTGTCTCTTTATAGGTTACTTAAAATACATTCTAGACTTCAGTTAATCAACAAGTTTGTATGGAGTAATTAGGTTAGGATTCAGTGACACTGCTAGGAGACCCTAATTGGGTGCACAGTAGAAGAGTGTGGGGATTAGTCAGGGGTAGAGCAAGGACAGAGCCATCGCATAGTGAAGTATCAATTAAGTTTTTTTTTAATTGAGTTGGAGAGGGTTGTAAAGGTAGTTCTTTAGGAAGATCTTCATATGTTCTTCATATTGATCATTGCTGCAATAGCCTAAGCATTACCATAGCTTAGAACAACTGAGAGGTAGAAGAAGAAGGGTCCAGGAAGCCCTGGAAAATGGTCCTAGCAAAATTTGACCTGAAGAAGGAATCTGGCTTGTGCTTTGTAAAAGTATGTACAGAGGACCAAGTTGCTCCTTATAGAATGCTTCTATAATTCAGCCCTTCCCACAAACCATAGATGAAACCAAGGCATAATAGAATATGGCTTGACCCTGCCTGGAATAATGTTGTTGTGGTGGGAATAACAAAAGGTAATAGCCCGATATATCCATTTGGAAATAGTCTGCTTTGACACAGTTTGTCCCTTCTCCTTACCTTAACAAGAAATGAACAACTGTGTGGAAGTTCTGAAAAATGTTGTAATGTCAAGATAGCACTTGAACTGTCTGTGGACATATAAGGTATGAAGAATCCTTTCTCCCTCATGTTGGGGCTCATGGAATAACAATGGGATACGGATAGTTTGGTTTTAAGTAAATGTAAATGCTACTTTAAGCAGAAAAGAAAGATTAGTTCTCAAGGAAACCCTGTCCTTCGGAAAATGAAATAAGGTTGACCTACCATAAGAGCTTACAACTCAGATATTCTTCTTGCAGAGGTCAGAGCAATGAAGAAGACTCTTTTCCATCTTAAGAACCTCAAGTCAACCAGATGACCTGGTTCAGATGGAGCAATTGTTAGCTTTTCTAACACAAAATTAATGTCCCAAGGAGGAGCCACTGGTTTTCTTGGAGTTCTCATGCAAAACCTTTTAAAAAATGTGTTGACATAGAAATGCCTTGAAAAAGGGTGATCCATGCGCAGACATGCTGAAATGGCAAAGAGATGAACCTTGATAGAGGAGTAAGATAGGCAAACTGAAAAGCAACTCACACAAATATTGTAAACAAGTGGAACACTATTTTGAATGGGTTCAGTTTATGTTTTTGGCATCAACTAGAAAACATTTTCCATTTGCTAATATATGGATTTCTAGTAGAGGGCTTTCTTGCCCCCATTAGTACCTCCTGCACATCCTTAGTAAACAAGTGCCTAAAAGGAACTAAGAGCCTAATATCCAGTCAGTCAGTTAAGGTTGTTTGGGGTTGAGATGTAGAAAATGTCCCTGTTCTATTTTTTTAAGCAAGAAAGATCTTTATTAAATTATTGCTTATGACATAGGCAATCATACAGTTATATAAATGTAAACAAAACAACCATATTGACATATTTTAAGTTGCAAACATTCTGTATCACTTATAATCTGACAGTCATTGTCAAAGTTCATTCATTTCCTGCCTTCCCTTAAGCCTCATTCTTCCCTCAAAACACTATTCTGCGTGTATTGTTCACACCATTCCTATTTTCCTATGTAATTTGTTCCTATCCTTTTCTAAAGCTCTCACTTCCAGTTGTTTTATCTCTGTTACTATATTTACTGCTGCTAGTACAGTTGGCTTAGACTTTGATTTCCATTTTCTTGTAAATGCAGCCACCAGAATTAAACTTAGCAAATCAGAAAAATCATTTCCTTAGTTACACCTATTTGCTCACCCAGTATTTCTGATAGAGTAGTATTGCAGGGAATTTTTAAAGTCTACCAACTCATTACAAACTGAAATAAATATGTTCCCAATTACGTCTTTCATCTCTGTTCTTGTGTGACTAGATTTAGTCTGTGAGGAAACTTGTGGTAATTTCCCCTGGCCAATTCCAAAAGAAGGGATAAGCACTGTTGCATGGGCCAGAAGGGAGTTGCCACAATGATCTTGGGGGATTCCTTCTTAATCTTCAGAATTAACTTGAATATCAGAAAGAATAGAAAAACATACAGGAATATTCCTGTCCAAGGAAAGGAAAAGACATCTGACTTACAGGCCTTCTTGCATGAAGTCTTGAAGCAGAATGTTGCCAGCTGATTGTTCATTGGGAAGACAAAAAAGGCCTACTTGAGGAACTCCCTACAGATAGATCAGCTCTTGGAACACCCCTGATCTAGTTTCCATTCATCAAGGTCTGCCTTTGTCCTGCTCAGCTTGTCTGCTACATAAATTTGCTCTGACAGAATGTAGAAAGTAAAATGAAATTCCGCTGCAAAGCTGTCCATGATAACATGTCTAGACTGCAAAGGAGGTAAGACCTGGTTCTCCCTTGCTTTTTTACATACCACATCACTGTAGCATTGTCCATAACAACTTGAAGTGATCCTGGGGACCAAAAGTGATTTAGATAGTTGAGTGCCTTGATAGGGGCAACTTCTTCTTTACATTTAAGTGCTTGTGTCTGTGTTTGTTGCACCAGATATCTTGCACTTTTATTCCTCTAGCAAAGTGCAAGGTAACTGTGGTGGCTGACTGTTTTGGAGCAGGAGAGGAGAGGGAGATACCTGATTCAGGGTACTTGATGTCTTCTCCAAGTGATTTATTTTCTCACATATCCCAGAACTGGAATCAGAAAAGATAACAGGTGTTGGTGCTGGGACAAAAGAGACTTCATATATCATTGTATCTTTCTCATGTTGAGTCTTGCCAGAGGTATCATGAGACTCATAGATGATATGAGACTCAGAATGCTCAAGTATTCCCTCCCTTGCCCATTAAGGGGACCCTAATAGTTGCAGAAGACACTGCTAACCCCCATTCCATAGTGGCTGTATGTTAATCACCAGAGGGATCAGGGAAAACCCTGAAACAGATCTAAATGTAGATATATTTTTCCTGTGGAAGAAAAACTCTTTGTACTGAGGTTCTCTTGGAATCCCAGCCTGCATATCAGATCTCTCATCAAAGAGAGAGATTCCTGACAATTTAAAAAATACTCTGCATTGATAAGCAAGACATATATATGGAAAAATGTGGATTCCATGTAGCCTGCAATGTGCTATATCTGGAGCTAGACACTTTGTGAATACCCTTGGGGCAGTGGATAGCTCAAAGCATAAGGTAGAGAATGGATAATGTGATCCAGATACATAAAACCTTAAGAAACATCTAAAGCCTTAATGGATAGGAACACTATGATAAGCATTTTTTAAATCTAAGGTTATCAGAAACTCTCAAATGGGGAAGAAGGGGTAAGAGATTGTGTTGTGAAAGGATTTTGAACTTGGTCACAATCACAAAGTGGTTTAAGAAAAAGGTACATAACTGATCTGCGGGTATTTTATTTTCTGGCATCAGAAACACTCTTGAATGAAAACTTCTTCCTCACTGGGAAAAAAGAAGTATTTCTATTACCCCCCTCCTGATAAAGCATGTACTGTAGGACAAAATGGAACAGAGGGGTTTGGTCTGGGGATGTGGAATAATTCCCTGCAAAGGATGGATCTCTTCCCACTGAGTTAGTCTCAGAAACCATTTCTCTGAAACAACCTGTTGACAGAGAAATGGAGAATCAGACTTTCTGGAAGGGCTAAGAAACTGCCAGAGTGGGAGGTGGGACAAAGCCCCTTATATATATTCATTCTGACTTTTTTGACTGTCCTTTGTTCTGTGGGGTTCCTGATTTCCTTTAGGGAACCTCCGCACCATTGTTTTTAATGTCTGCTTACCAGCATATTGTGAAGACTGTTTTGTTTTGTTTCTTGCTGCAGTTGGACAAGGGAGCAAAATAACCACTGGAAAATTTAGAGAGGGCGGGATAAAAAAAATCTGAGAGATTCCTGTATATCAGCTTAACCCTCTCATCACATTTTTTGATAACCTTTGCAGCAGTGGGACCAGAATCTCTATCCAAAAGGGAATTTAAAATCTCATTTTTACATCCTTTAGGAGGTTCTGAGAATGAATCCAGGCAAAACCTCCTCAACCCTGTACCAGTGGCAGCCTCAGTAGATGCATTATCTGTGGTCATAAACACAACTTCAAATGAGTAGTGACCTGAAAAATAAAAGAAACCAAACCACACAAAGCAGATTTTTCCTCACATGGAGGAACTACAGAAAACACATTTCTCATATTTTCACAGTTAGTCACAATAGACTTTAACATATGAGCCTGACAACTCAAAGTTATAAAAATTAAAGTTGTAGAAGCAAACTCTTTTCCTCAAAGTTAAAATTGTTTTACCATCCTTATCAAAAGGGGAAGGATTGGGGTTAAAATATTTGGCAGCAGCTGAGTTAAGTAAAGTTATAGCTGCTGGGTCATGTTTGGGAAGAGAATATAAAAACTTAAAAGACTGAGGAACTTTATATATTCTATTTGCCTTTTTAGTGGCAGTAGGCTGAGTATCAGGAAAATTGCAGGTAATGACACACACTTCCTCCAGAGCTGACAGAACTGGGGAAATGGGTAAAGGTTCTGGAAATTCCTTCTGTAACAGCTGATAATATTTTCTTGGGGAATGAGAAACCTCTGTGTAATCCCACTGAATACACTTGCATATTCTGGAAATAGTCTCTGTGAAAGAGAATCTGGAGATTCAGGTAACATCCTGTCCTCTGAGTCTGAATCAGAATTCAGAGGGGAAAAAACTGTATCTGTTCCATCATATTCCTCTCTGGATTTAATTTCTTAAATTTCTTCAGGAAAAGATGAATCACTTTTTTCTTTTACCGGAAACCACCTGATAAGACAAGTCAATAGCCTGTAAATGACCCAGAGCTGGACTTAATAAACTACTCCTGTCCAGTGAAACTGAAGCAGAAGAAGCTATACATTTAGTTTTCTGTTTCTTTTTGACAGGAAAATTAAGGAAAACACATTTTAATGGCAGCAATAGCTTCCTCGTGGATGGGCACGACATTCTGGTTAAGCAGGGGTACCTTCCCTGCCCCTTTTTGCAACACCAACAAAAGTGGTTCTCTCTTGACCACTAATGGGAGCCAAATAGCTGCAGAGGACATCGCTAACCCCCAGTGTATAGTGTCTGTATTTGCCACACAGGGGATCTAAGGAAGAGGGAGAGTGTGGTCTGAGGAACCAGCTTGGCCACAGCAGAGTCTCTCACCTGCATTTCAGGCAAATTACCAGCCAGCTGTGGTGGCAAACACCATTACTGAATTATCACTTAAGACATAGGCAAAGATACATTAAATAAAAGAAAACAAACCATACCATGTAACTAGCATCTACTAGCTAAGAATTATATCTTGAAGATCATTACTCATATCAAAATAGATAAAAATGTGTTGCCTGAGCAGTGCTAAACACTTCAAAATATTGTTACTTTATAGTCAAAAACACCATACCTCCCATGCATTGGTATGTTATAATCACTTGAAGTTGCTTAGAATGTATAAATGTAACTACTGTTTGTGTATAAATGTAAATATAAAATGTAGCTACTCTGTGTTTAACTGGAACTTAGTATAATGCAATGTAAGTAAAGGGAGCTTTACTTCCCAGGCCTCTGCTGAAAATGGGTATTGCTCAGTCGGACTTTCCTGATAAGCAAAGATCAATAAAATAAATAAATAAATTCATTTGTTGAGTAATATTTGCTGAATTTTACATTGCCAGCATTTCTTTTAGCTGACAAAAGGAAGATTGTAATACAATGAATAATTATTTTCCCTGAATAGCTGCAAATACCTCTCAACTTCTTAAAGCAAGAAATCTGGTTAAAGCCTAAAATAATGGTGGGACAAAGGGACAAAGGGCCAAAAGTAGGGACAGATTTTAAATATTGCTATTATAAACCTTAAAAGTTGCTAGAATAACAGGATTTGTGTTAAATCAAGTCTGAAACTCAAATACATGCATTATTTACAGATTTCAGTTCTCAATGATTTGCATGAAAACCACAACTTTTCTGAGGAGATCAGACCAAAAAATATGAGGCAAAAATCTGGACATTCTGCAAAAATATGTACAGTTGAGAAGTATACATACTTTAAAGTTTAAAAAATAATGTCCTCTGGAGCAAACTCCCTTATGTAGGAGCCTAATAGTGAACCCTCGACACACTTGTGCATGCCCATACCTACTCACATATATTCAAACACAGGCACTCGCTCACATTCACATATACACATACACTCACACACAGTCATATACATGAAACCACACACTTGCATATGCATAGTAGTGCACACTAGCATACATTCACTCTCAACACCCTCGCATATACACATGTACTCACATACAGTCATATACACCTGCTCATACACTCGCATACACGCACTCACACAGACTCGCATACATGCACACACACTCACATATACACATGTACTTGCGCACACCTGCATATACACATGCATTTGCATACAGTCACATACACGCACTTGCAATTTGCAAACACTGGCATACATGCACGCATGGGCACTTGCAGACAATAGAACACACACACACACACACATGAACATACACACTTTATGTTTTTTGATGTACCTTTTCTATTTTCTCTGGCACAGCTTTATTAAAAAAAAATTGAGCTAGGAGCTGAGGGCACAGTTCATGACTTTATTTAAAGTGGGGGGCGCTCACCCCATCGCCCTATGGTTCCAGCGCCTTTGTCTACAGTTTCAATCACTTCGTGCTGTATTAAATATTCACCTTTCAATTTATGTCTCCCAAATCTCATATGCTTAGTTTTTGGTGTATTTATCAGCATATAATTATGTTGTGTCCAAATGGTCAATTTAGTCAAGTTCTTTTGCAGACATGGCCTATGCATAACACATGAAATCAGTTTACCCAATTTCTATAAAGCAAATTATGATACTTTAGTCATTTCTATCTCAGACATGTGAGGTATACACGGTCAATAAAGGTGCTGTAATTGATTAATACAGGCATTGATTAATTATAATAACCTTAGTTTGAGTGTTTTTATGACTGAAATATTCTGAAATTGGTTATTTTGTTATTATTGGTTGTTAAAGTCTGTTTCACTTCTCTTAGAAAAATGTTCAAGACTACATATTTAAAATTACTCTAGCAACTTTTGCTTTATTAAGCAATAAATATATTTTAAAACAATCTGGTAGGTAAGCATACTTTTAAACCACGAAGTTGAACCCAAATGGGAATGTGCATTTATACATGATCCTAAAAAAAGTGTGTATTGGGGCCAATGGTGTGTAAATAGACCAGGGCCTAAGGTACACTTAATCTGCCACTGATCAGTTACTACTGAGAGGTATGAGTGTATGGTTTTGTGTATTTTTGTACGCCTCTGCAGAATGCTAAGAGTCAGTGCAAGGTTCAATGTAAAAAAGCAGCATTTATGCAGGCTGCTGTAAAAGTGATTGGTGCAAATACAACAAAAGTAAATTCATGGGAAGTGCTTTGTGGATCTGTTGCCCTTCCTTGCTTGAATGACAATGACGATTGATTTGTTTGGCACAGGTACTAGTAATCACTGAAATATGTCAGATATGAAATGCTGATGCAGCTGGACAGTAGAATATCCACTATGCACAGCATTCCAATCAGATCAGAGTGAAGGCTTACTTCTTTTTTTACCACCTTTATTGAATTATCACATGTGACGCAGTCAAATTTACATTTATATAAAAGCAATCAAACTATATTAACAAGTTCACGTTTACAAACATTATACTTCACATATATTGCTATATATCATATAACCTAAGAAACATTACATAAAGTATTCAATTTCTGTCCTTTTTAAACAAGAAACATCTTTATTAAACCATCACTTATGACAAAAGCAATCATACATTTAGATAAATGAAAACAAACCACACCGTCACAATCCTAGTTGCAAGCATTTTACATCACAAACCATACTGACACACTCCCAGATGCCACTTCGAAAAAATAATAAAAACTAAAGGCAAAAGTGTGATAAAACTTCCACAAAAGATTTTTAATCGCCAAACAGCAAGTAAAGTAAGCACTTTTGTCTTGTTTCAGTGAACAAAACTTCATCAGACAAATTAGCATTGTCCAACCCAACATTTTAAATACTACAATACAAGTCACATGATAGCTTAATTACATTGTTAAAACAGCACCTTTCAAGTCAAACTTCCATTAAAAAATAACCTAAAAAGATGTGTTATTAATAAAAAGCAACAAAAGCATAAATGAAAAAATAATTGTTGTAGTATATACGTTAAAAAAGATTGAGCACAATAAATATAAGTGCAAGGTTTACTGTTACAGTAAACTATTAAAAAGTTGGCACCAACAACAAATGGGTATGTGTATATGAAAGAATTCAATACCTTTGTAAACCTCTTAATTTTAGAATGCATGCTAACGAGCATGCATCATTCAGGCCTGGTTGACAATAGGCATTTAATCTTATTTGTCACAATAATTCTTGAAGTTCTAATTTTAAAGAAAAAGGTCCCTCCGGGGGTCTTGTGCCACCTGATCTATTATCCGAAAACTAAAGTTATGGTCAGGGTATTCTTGTACATGTTTTGCTAGTGCATTTTCAGTTTTTAGTTTTATAATACTGTAGATGTGCTCGTATACCCTTTCCTTCAACTTTCGGTCGGCTTTTCCCACACTCCCAGATGCAAACATTATACATCACTTATAATATACCCAATCATTTTCAGTTAAACATTACATAGCTCAGTTTGTTAAGTTCTGCCTTCTTTTAAACCTCATTCCTCCCCACAATTCCCATTTTTTCCTATGTAGTTGGCTCCTACCCTTTTCTGTTGCTATATTCACTGCTTCTAGTATAGTTGGTTTAGATTTTGATTTCCATTTTCTAGTAATTACTTTTTTGCCAGCCACCATAATTAGACACAGCAAGGCCTTACCATGTCTAGTCAACTTTGATTCTGTAACATAGCTCAGAAAATCATTTCCCTTCTTCTTCTTCTTTCAGCTTTTCCCGGTTAGGGGTCGCCACAGTGGATCACCTGTCCGCTCATGATTGGCAGTGGAGTTTTACAGTGTCGAGTTGCCAGCCCAGCGCCCAACCTTCCACAGAAGGCACACACATGCACACACTCACACACTCACAACTAGGGTCAATTTGGAGTGTCCAGTCCATCTGTAGCATGTCTTTCGGATGTGGGAGGAAACCGGAGCACCCGGAGAAAACCCACGCGACCACAGGGAGGACATGCAGACTCCACACAGAAGGCACTCCAGCCAAGGATCGAAACGGAGAACCCATTATCTCTTTTTCCCTCATCATACCTCCAACATTTGCTGTCTACCTGAGGAAAAATTCTCTGGAGACTACTTGGGGTATAAAAATACAAAGATCCTAAATTTTCTAGATTTTATTGCATATTTGGGAGACATACGTATATACCCTCATTTGTTTCTTTGTGAATTGTTTATCCAATCTCTTCTCCATTCCTTCCTAATCTCCTGTGTTTGATTCTTATAGTTATCATGCAATATTTTTATGATTTACTAATTATTCTTTTTTTTTAATGGTAGCTTCTGTTTTATATTCTACTAAAAACTCTGCCAGTTCTGGTCTTTTTTTAGGACCCTCCTATTTCTTTCTCTTTGTCTATACTCTGATATCAACCCTTAATAAGGAAGGCAATCTCTAACCTGCAGTCCAAATAAATTCTTAGCATCTTCCCATTCTGTCCTCTTTCCCTCTATAATTATTTGCTCCTGATAGCTTGGTTTCTTTGCCAGAATTCTCCAATAAATTCCAGCCCTCTCTTGCCTGTTGTCTATATCCCTAATTGCAGTCATCCCTATAGGTAGATTCTCCTTTCTCCATTCCTGTGTTGGCTTAGTTCTTAGGATACTTTCTATTACTTTATAGATATAATATTCTGTATGATTATTGTTATTCTCCTTAAAGGCTTACATCCAAAATCCTAGTGTTGCCTTGTTTCTTGAGCATCCCCCCTGTTTCATCATCATCCCTTTGCACTTTGAATTATAGTTTTCTGCTGGTGCTATGTATAGGAGCCTTAACTGTATAGCTCTGAAATACCCCTTCAAATCAGGTAATCCCAGTCCACTCTGTTCTGCTGGAAGAATCAGCTTATCCCACTTGACTCTTGCCGTCTTCCCCTCCCAGATAAAGTCCTCCAGCTCTTTATTAATTGCTATCCACAACGTCTCCTCTGGTTGATAAAAATATGCCTGCCCTGTGTATAAGACTAATGGCACTAAAAACATTTTAACTGCTTGCATCTTACTATCCATATCCGTATAACAAAGCTTTAATTTCTCAGGTTTTGTATTATCTTTTGTTTTGTCTCTTAAATCCTTAGCTGCCACACCAGAATCATTTTTAATCCTTTCTCCTAAATACTTCATGTTATCTTGTCTCCATAAATATGGATATTGCTGAACCAATTCATATGTGGGTACATAATTTATCGCTATTGCCTTTGTTTTAGCTTTATTTATTTTGTATCCCTTAAAGATATGAAGCTGTCTCAAAATGTTCCACAACACTGTAATGTCTCTTTCTGGGTTTGTCAAATGTAAAATAATATCATCGGTAAATAGAGCCAGCTTTTCTTGTCTACCATGTCAATTATATCCTTGAATTTTCTTTGCCAATGATTCTAAATATAATGCAAACAAAGAGAAAAGAGGACACCCCTGCCTTGTTCCTCTGTTCCAGCAGAAATTATCAGAGAGGACCCCACCCACCTTAATTTTTGCCGCCAATCCCTCTCCTACTACTTGCGTATGCCAAGGTACATTGAATGTCTTCTGTTCAATAGCTAGTAAGCCAGTACGTGTGGTTTATTGTTCAATCTTTTGTTAGATCAGCCAACAATTTATTTCTAGCAGTAGAAATACAATATAAGCATATGTATAAATGCTAAGTTTATTTTCCACTCACATTGTAGGCTAAACCAACAAGATACATTCAGCATTTCTGCTGCTCCAGCACCAAACACATTTGTCACTGCTGACCAGTCAAAGTTATTTTTCTTTGTGAAGAAAAAAAAACATACTGCTTTATAATCTTGCATCTGTTTTATTAAAACCTCACCTGGCCATTACAGAATTTCTGAGTGTAACGTTAGTTTCATCAGCAGCTAATATATTTTCCCATCTACCATTGCCCCTCTCCCACCTCACCTTCTGCTGGTTTACTTGTTCTATGGTATAGATATTATACGATGCTGCGCATATCAGTCTTTGTATATTAAGTGTATTTTACTGCCATACTGCTCCATGGTTGTTTATTTGAATACCTAGCTGGTCAGAATAATAACATAGCTGCACCACTAGGTGGTGCTGCACACTAAAGGCTAATCAGACAAACCTGCATAAATATAATATTCTTCTGCTGTAATCAAACGGTTAGTCTTACTGCTCCTGTTGTCTAGAAGATACTGAACAATGTTTTCTCTATGCTCAGCTGAAAGATAATGCATTTAAATGTACTCTGCTTAATGAACAAAATTGTGGAACAATATTTTTATGCCTAACAATAGCCAGCCTGAATCTGTACTCTCTTATATCCTCCTGTTCTTCTCTCTCCTCTAAATTTTAATTCCCTCCTCCCACTAAATCTCTTTCTCCTACCTCCTGGTACTCACTATCCTATCTTCCACCCCTCTCTACCTAATCTGTTTTTCCTCTCATCCTGATTAATCTTATTTTTTTTTATCTTTTTCATCAAGCAGTACACCCACTCTGACCTCTCCCTCTCACCAGCCAATCAAACAGAGTGCCTAAGAAAAAAACTAAACTCCAGAAAAAAAAAACAATGCCTATTTCCTGCAGAACTTCCCAGCCTCATACCCAGGATATTTTTTTTACTTTAATGTAGGCAAACAGAAGTATATACCTAAATATCAATTAGTTGTACTAAGCTAATGATCCCTTGTAGATCACCACTATGAAACTCTAGCCCCTCTCTCCTCCCTGCTCTCTGGTCTCACTATTCCAAGCCTAAACTGGCCTTCCTAGACATTTTTAGTCCTGTATGAACTGAAAAGTAATTCCTTTTTTTCTCTTATTTTCATTGCTATATACCACTACAACTCTTTAATTATTTATAGCGTTCTACTGCCCCGCTCTAACACAAGTTTTGTTGCACTCTTTTTCCCTAGCCTTCTCTCCTCCTGCTACCTTTTTTGTCAAACTTACATAAAGATACACTGCTACTCTGACTCTCTCATTTTTTCCAAACTCTGTCCCTGTAGTACATCACATTAACAAACTTACCTGTCTGATTGTTTTTCTTAGCTAGTTTACTTGACCTGGGCCAGCCTGCTCCATTTGCACTGACTACGCTCTGGCTCAGTTGAATTCCCCTACCCTACCCCATTCCCACCCACCCCCACATCAATTACATTTATATTCACCCAAACTCCTCCCCTACTAAACCATCATCCAATCACAATTAACTTACAATCAATCTCATAGCTAACCACACCTCCTCCTATACTCCACCTCAAGTTACTATCTTTAATTAGGTAATTTGTCGCACCCCCAACTCACTTTCTCAGTGACCCCTGAATTATCCAAATAACAAATTTAACTCTCTAAACCACTATATACTTATCCCTTCACTTAATACCTCTTCCCTCTATCTACAATGTCCCTCATTAGTACTATTGCACTACTTCTCCCTCTCACTCTATTTTTCTGTCTCCTATTAAACCTAACATCACTACATACAGCCTACATACCTCCTAAAATTACATCCATAACTTCTACACAAACCCTAGCTCTTTCTAGTTACTCACAGATCCTGTATGCACTTCACATACTGCTACACACTAAACTAAAATTCCTTCCCCCCAAAAAAAATATCTACAACCACACGCCTTTCACTTACCATTACTACTCAGAAAGAAAGCAGTCACCCATTATTTATTCATAAAAAACACTCTAACCTATCCCAATGTGAAAATATCCACCCAAACCCAGGACCCAACTCTACCCTTTCAACTCCACTAGCTCATATAAATCACTAAATATCACAACCCTCAACCTTCAAAGTGTTAGAAACCAAATCCCCAAATTCCATGCCTGGATATCTCTCAACAAACCAGACATAATAGCTGTGACTGAAGCATGGTTAAAACCCTATATAAAAAAATCTGAATTCCCCCCCAGGATATGCTTGATTAAGAGCTGATAGACCCCATAAAAAAGGAAGAGGCATTGCAATACTCTTTCCAAATATCCACACCATTGTCCCCTATTCTAACTTCATTCCACAATTCTCTACAGCTGAGTTCCTAATATAATTTCTAAAAATGAATAACTGTAAGAATCTCTGCATCATAGCTTTATATATTCCCCCCCCAGGTAACAATATTCCACTGTTAGAAGAAATTTTTGCCTGGATATCAAATAACATTTAAAAATTAAACAATTATCCTGGGCAATGTAAACATAAACTGGCTAGATCTCTCTAACCACTCTCTCTCATCTAATATCAACCTCTTTATCTTTACACAGCTAATTATCGATACAGCTAGACCTAACAGAAATAAAGACAGTGGTTCCATCCTTGATTGGGTTCTAATCTGTGACCCAAACAAAATCTCGTCAGCAGACACACTACCTTACAGCATCAGTGGCCACCTGCTGTAATACCATTTGAATACCAATTCAACACCAGTATAAACAAACAAGAAACCTAACCAATTTTAACCCAATAACCCTAAATGAAACCTTGAGAAACATCAGCTGGAATATACTAAAAGTCCTTCCCCTCAATGAAGCTGTTGAGTTCTTCAACTCAACATTTCTCAAGACTCTAAACAAACTAGCCCCACTCCAACAAAAAAGATTGACAACTAACTACACCATATGGCTCTCCAGAACTACCAAACGACTCATGGCTGATAAGGGCAAATCATGGAATAAAATGGCAAAATATAAGAATCTCTCTGATCTCTAACTATTTAGACAGACTCATAAACAAGTAAAGCTTCTATTCATTAATGACAAAAAAGAACACTATCTTGGTCTCCAAAAGAACTATAAACAAAACTCGAAGAGGTTTTGGAACTCCATTTCATCTTTGTTAAACCCTGGTTCTAAAAACAACCCTTGCCCACATACAGACAAAACACCAGTTGAAATAGCCACCTTTTTTAGCTCATATATCATCAACACTATAGCTAGTCTCTCTGCCACCTTTCCTCAAACTAAATGTAATAGTAACTCTGCTCCACCAAAGTAGTCTTCAGAAAATACCTCTACCCCCTCTCTACCTACCTTTTCTTTCTCCCACATGCTTACTGCTACTATAATAAAACTACTTCTCAAGCTCAAACCCACCGCTAACACTCCTGACAACTTACCCCCAGAATACCTTCAAATATCAGCAAAGCCATTGCTTACCCTATCAACATACTTCTTAAAAGATCTATCCAAGAGTCTTATGTACCTACCATCTGGAAAAAAGCATATATTCTACCCCTTCACAAAGGCGGTACCAGCATAGACATTTCCAATTTTTGCCCTATTGCTTTTCTCCCCCATCACTAAAATCTTGGAAAAATGCATCCACAATCAACTTCTAAATTATCTACTTCAAAATCAACTCTTCTCCCCCACTGAGCATGGATTTAGGCCAGGCCACAGCACAACTACAGCTCTTATATCCTTCATGGATACAGTTAATCAAGCTCATGATGCAGGTACAATTGTATCTTCACTCTTTCTTGACATCTCTAAAGCCTTTGATATGGTCTGCCACCATCTACTTCTCACTAAACAGTTTGATCTCGGTATGCCTCCCCCCAGTTCTAAATTGGTTCACTAACTTCCTCAAAAATAGACAACTATCTACTAAATGGCAGAACTCTTTCTCTCTATTCCTTGACCTATCCACAGGTGTTCCCCAAGACTCCATAGTAGGGCCTCTTCTTTTCAGTATTTTCATCAACAATGTTTACTCCACTCTTATTAACAGATCTGTAATACAATATGGAGATGACTCAAACATCATCTGTTCTGCCAACTCTACAACTGAACTTCTGCAAATAACTCAAAATGCCTTTGCATTTACTGAAACTTGGATGACCAACAACCATCTTGCCCTAAACCCCAACAAAACCAAACTCCTATTATTTGCCTCTAAGAATAGCACCCCCTTAAACAAGACTGAATTTGCTATATATTCTCAAAACAAGACAGCTATAGAGGTTGTCTCCCATACAAACTATTAGGCATTATCCTGGTCGAAAACCTAACATCTGACCTGCATGTCCACAACAGTATCAAAAAAACATCAAAAATTGGGTACCCTTTATAGACATAAACACAAATACTTTCTTAGTTATCCTACAAAAGAAACCCTTGCCTTAACCTTTCTTCTACCTTCTCTCCTATATGTTGCTCCTCTACTTACCAATATCCAGTTCTCTATAAAAAACAAGCTTGAGGCCTGTTGTAATAAACTTCCCAAGTTTGCAACCAATGCAAAATATTCCTCCCATCACTGCTCCTCCTTACACTTACTGAATTGTCTTGAACTCCCACAGTACCTTGCATAATTACAATTAAGTACAACACACAAGATCATCTACAAACCATCAGGCTGTCTGGCCCTTACTTCTATGCTAACTCACTATCACCCAAATAGACCACTCAGATATGATAACCAACTTCTCCTGCAAGAAGAAAAAACAAAACTTCTAGCTGGCTAAATGCTCTACTCGTTCTTTATTGCCAAACAATGGGATGCACTCCCATTAACTATTAGGACCATCAGTAATGCTTCTTCCTTCAAAAAATCTCTACAGCAACACCTCTCCACTCTATGGCACTGCACATGCTCCAATTCTCAACCTTCCAAAACCTGATTCCCCAGACTCATAACTAATCTCACCTTATTTACTTCTTTTACATCAAATCTTTTCTACCTAGCATTATGACTATCTAAAGAATGACCATCTAGGCCTACACTATGGAGATACTTACCTGACAATGATAATGACTCTATGTACTTAACATTCACTCCTACATTGTACTACTGACCTGTATGCTTGACCTTTACTTTCATACCATTTTCATGATACATAAGTCATCAACATGATTCTTAGTATACGCAACTGTGACATCTTATATGTACATTTAACTCTATTTGTTTTGTATCGTATTGTAAATTTGTTGCTAATATTTAACTTCTACCTTTGCTTAATTATAACTGCTAACCTCTTATGTAATCTAAGCAATATATTGAACCAATACTTTATTTAACTGTAACTGTGAATTTTCCATTGTATGTATGTGATTATGTGGAGCTTTTCTCCCTGTGCCTCTACTGACAATGGGCTCACTTTGGCCCAGTGGACTTTACCAGTAAACAAATGCAAATAAATAAATAAATATTCTCCTAATCAACCTTATAATTTTTTCAACAAATGCAAATGCTTCTGTTGCCTTGCTCATACAGTCCTAACTTACTCTGTCAAATGCTTTCTCTGTATCAAGACCCACCAACAACAATGGTATTTTCTTACATTCTGCTTCCCTCTGGATCATCAGTGTTCTGTTAATGTTGTCAAATGTTTGCCTTCCCTGCACAAAACCACATTGATCCATATCTATCAATGTTGGCATTACTTTTGTCATTCTTTTAGTCATTACAGACATAAACACTTTATAATCATGGTTTAGTATTGAAATGGGCCTGTATGAAGCTGGATCTGATGGATCTTTACCCTCTTTAGATATTACAGCTACCACTGCTTTCTTCCAGGATGTTGGCACTTCTCCTCCTCTTAAGATGCTATTAAACAAAACCTTCTAGATCATTATCAGTTTTTTTTCCTCCTAGCTTCCACACTTCCACAGGAATGCCATCTATTCATGTGGACTTTGCTGTAGATTTATACATCACAGTTTTTTTTTCATCTCGAGTGAAGGCTTATTTCAAGGCATGACTTTAATACCCGACCATCCATGTATAGCTCTGAGGCAGGAGCATTGTGCAGTACAATCAAACTCAATAGACAGGTACTTAAATAGACATATGTCCCTTGTTTACACAGGACTGAATGTTGTTTCTACTTGACCGGTGAAACTTTACAGTACATATTTTAAAATATGTCAAACCAGGAATTTCATATAGATAGACATGTATATATATATATATATATAGAGAGAGAGAGAGAGAGAGAGATTCCAGACAAAAAACTGCAAAAGTGGAAAAATAAAAACAACAGAGAGCACAGAACACTATTACATAAACCACAAAAAGACAACACACCAACAGTAAACAAAACCCTGGTCCTGGGTCTGTTGTAGCATTTAACTTGGAGTATGGAATTTATCTTTAAAATGCTCACCTTATTTTAGGAGTGCTGTTTTTTTGTGTTTATACTATAAAATATAATAAAAAATATAATTCAGTTTCTTTGTTATCAACAACAACAAAAAAAAATTTAACACTCAGTGACAAAGTCTGGAAATCATGGCATGCCAATATAACCAGAGAAGACTTTCTACAGTTCAGGCAATTAAAAAACAAAACCAAGCACATCATAAAGCTAGAAAAAAAATCCCACTGCTGTATGTAACCTACAGCAAACTCACATACATAATCTGAAGAAGTTCTGGACCTCAGTCTGTAACCTGCTAAACCCATACCACAGCAAACAACCTTCTCCCTCACCTAAAGCCACCTCAAAATCAATGCTAATAACTGTAAGAAATGTTTCCTGCAAGCATAATGTCACTTATGAAGGACAAGTTCATTATCAACCCTCAACCTCTTGACCCTCATACCCCAGTAGGCTAACATTTCTTACTCAAACTATCTCTGTCACAACCATACGAATATCTGATGAATCTCAAAACAGCAAACCTTGCAGCTGATAACCTTAGTCTTCCCCTTAAAATTTTAAAAATAGTCACAGATCCCATGTCATATCACATATCAATACTAATAAATTGATCCTAAGCATGCCTCTCAACTGTACAGGTTTTGGCAGAATGTCCAGATTTTACTCCTGTTTTAGTCTGTTCCTCATAAAATTTGTAATTTATTGGCAAATCATTCAGGATTGACATCAGTAAATGATGAGAGACAGTTAAGTTACAGACTGTAAAATATGTAATGCCCATTTGAAAGTGTGTGCTAAAGCAGCACCTGTTATTCTAGCAACTTTCTAACTCTATAAAAACAATATTTAAAAATTGTCCCTATTTTTGGACCTTTTTCCCTCCATTACGTTGCTTTGTTCAGAATTCTTCCACTAAGAAGTTGAGAGGTATGATCCCAAGCAGGAGCAGCCTTAGGTCAACAGGTGCCCTAGGCAAAAGGGCTCCATGGCACCCGCCCCCACAACACCCGGTGCCCCCATCCTGGTCTACCTATACCAAATAAATACTGGAAAAGTGCCCCTGCTACAGTGGCACCCTAGGTGGCTGCCTAGTTAGCCTATGCCTAAGGCCAGCTATGATCCCAAGTGGTCCAAGTGGCAACAAGAATACTTAACTTTTATACCCAATACTGTAGTAGTACCACAAGGATCCATACTAGGACTTCTTCAGCCTGCAACCTACAAAATCTACAGAAAATTACACAAGAATCCATTGCAGCTATTGAATCCTGGCTCAACAGCTCACAACTACTTAATTATAATCACAATTGACAACAATCTGAAGTCTGACCTGCACTTCCAATTAGTCATAAAACACCAAAAACTTGGCCTCTTTTATAGAACAAAACACTGTCTAACAGAAAGAACTAGAGAAACGATAGCTAAATCATGCATTCTACCCATTTTCCTATATAGCATTGGTGGTATAGTGCTGAGCATAGCTGCCTTCCAAGCAGCTGACCCAGGTTTGATTCCGCAGCCAATACAGTTAGATGATCATGTTGATGATGTATATATACGCACTCAAACACAGGTAGATAGAAAGATAGTATTATGTGTATGTATAAAGATCTATGGCATAATATCAAACACAGAGATGTTATATGGCATACTATCAAACACTGAAATGATTGAATGCTAAAACCTAAAACCCACAAGATCAAATCTAGAAATGCAGAAAATACAAAAAAAGGTAAAAAAAATCTTTTCTGCAGGGGGAACTCAAGTGAAAATTGTATGCTACATAACATAGCTTTGTTCTCAACCCTTTTTGGAAAATAGGTGTGTATGCAGGTCAGGAAATACCTGTGAATCATGTTTTATCACAACCTGGTAATGCATATTATTTATAAACTCATTAAAAAAGAGGCAGTGGAAGTGAGAACTTTCACTGCATTTTCTGACAGAATTTCTAGAACATAAATAAGCAGCATTCAAAAGATGCTGTTTCCACAATCACAGAAATGTTTTTGAGGGAATATACTAGTTGCAATGACAAAAGACCTCATTATTGTTTAATTTGCATGTCTCTGAATTGTCGATAATGACTGCGAATGCCAATCAGCACTTTCCTTTGGAAAGCACTTCGGGTGACCCTTACTTTCCTTTGCCACAAGCACCATCCTCATTCACTCTTCCACATACATGCACACATTTAAATACACATTCACATGTGCATGCCTGCATGCAAACACACACACACACACACACACACACACACACACACACACACACACACACACACACACACACACACACACACACACACACACACACAGTAATGTAGGAAATGATGTCAGGAAAATAATGGTATAAAAGGAAATGATGTATGCAATCCATTTTATTGTTCTGAAGAGGTTCTGTAATAAACAGGACGAAAGCGCTCAACTTATTCTGGCTCCAGTGTGTGTTTTTTGTTTTAAAAATTGAAGTGAAGAATTTTGTGAGTTTTTAGTATTGTTCACAATCAGCTCAGTGCATTGCTATATTGTGGTTTTGAGATTAAGAACATAACTGAAAAAATACCTTGTGATTGTCTTTGGCCTGCATAGTTATTTTAGCCACATATTGGCTTTGATCAGTTTTATTTAGAGACTGGGTTGTTTGTTTATTTCTATTAATATTTAGGTATCCCTGGTGTTGAATGTTTCTCCTACCAATATTGTAGGATTTGCTTATTAGTGTAGGGTATTTTATAGATATTACACCCCCCGAAACATGCACACACGCATTCACATTCATGCACAAGTGCAACCCTCCCACATGATTGCATTCAAGGGCATACTCACCCATGAAAACCAATCACACACACACACACACACACACACACACACACACACACACACACACGCACACGCACACACACACACGCACACACACACACTCACACACATATAAATATTTGCATACACAACCCAGCACTACTTGTCCACTAAACTCCCCAGCACTTGCCATCAAATGTGATCTCAACCATTGAAATTAATGGGTGAAAGAGAACTTTTGTCTTTTTTCATTAACACGTCTGGCATGGGTTACTTACATAGCTAAGTAATTCAGTGAATGACTAGGTTGCATAAATGTCTTACCACAGACATTTCCAGGGGAAAACACATGGCTAATTAGCAAAGGCTGCTCCCCTGCAATGTCTCATTAGTATTTGTGACAGGTCACAGAGACAGCCCAATGTGGGGCTTCACTTCGTTGTGTTATAGCACTGTGGTAGGACTGTCTCTGAATCAGAAATGGTTACTGCAAACAGTGCAAGCATACCAATCACGCTAACCTTTCAGGAGCTCCCCAAGGAGTGCATTATCAATGTCTGCTATTTTTTGTAAACTTCTTCCATTAAAGTTGCTTATGAAACAAGTGAATGCATCCTCTGTTTTCTTGCAAAAGGTTGAAACCAAAATGAAACTAGAACAAAAAGAATGAAGTCCCTGTAAGACATAACATCCCTGTAACATGTGAGAGTTGATATTTCCTCTTGAAGTCTTCTTCGGAAAGAATTTTTTTTTATCTTTCAATTTTCTGAAGAAGACTTCAAGGGTAATCATCAAGTTAACTTTGATGTCCTGTTTACCTTCTGCATATTTTCTTTTCAGATTCTGCATACTGTATGCAGCACTATTGAACAGTCTAAATTATCAAGCATCCGTCTGTATATTTCACAGTATTGTGGTTGCTGTTGCACTGCAGAATGTGTTTTAAATTAGCAGAAGGAAGATAAAAATACAAAAATCACAGCTATGTTGCCTAAGATTTTACATTCAGCTCCATTACTTTTGCAGTGCTGCTTGTCTTTGCTCCGGCATTCTTAACGGTTGTTGTGTCTTTTGGCTTTTCCCGGTTAGGGGTCGCCACAGCGGAACTCCGGTCCGCTAATGATTGGCAGCAGATTTTTATGTACTGAGTTGCCAGCCCTGATGTACAACCTTCAACGAAGGTACGCCCATTCACGCATGTCTCTACACAGTAGACGCTTTAGCTGAGAATTGAACAGGACAACATCTTACTGTGAGGCGACAATGCTACCGCAGCACCACCACTGCAGTGAAGGCAGTAAATACAGCAAGCAGCAGCTATTTGCTGCACTATTTCATTGTTCAAACTTAAATGATTTTCAGCAAATAGCAGGGAGCAGGGTTGACCTTTGGTCAAATGAAACCCAAGGCAAAGGACTCCATGTCCCCCCACTCTCCAACTCCCCCAGTGCATCTCCAATGTACCCCCTGGTTTCCCTTTGCCCTGGCATCACTGCACATTCCAGATTACTTTTTTTCCAATTGCCTCATATTTTGTTGAACTCTTCAGTTTTTTTTTAAATACATCCTAGCCAGCCAAAACTGCATATCACAGCCTGTTTCCTTACCCGTACCCCCAAAAGACTACCACATTCTGTGTACACATATCATGTCAGACTGGGATGAATGTGTAAGAACAAAGACAACTCAGCTGTTGATCATATATATGTATTGTTTACCTATGGGTGGATAAAAATTGAATGCTCGAGCCTCATTTGCTCAAAATTAATTCAGCCGAGGATCAGAGCTCCTACGTAGGAAATCACTGTCTCAGTGAGTTATGCTGGCAGTAATACCCTTTTTGGGAAAATCTTCTCCTTTTTTGAGTTGGTACAACCACAGAGTTATGGAGGTGGTGTGTGTGTGTGTGTGTGTGTGTGTGTGTGTGTGTGTGTGTGTGTGTGTGTGTGTGTGTGTGTGTATATATATATATATATATATATATATATATATATATATTAGGATATGTCAAGTGCTTAAATTATCACGCGATAAAACATTGAAAATTTTTCAAGTTTAGAAAAAAAACATTTTTTGCAGGGGGGAAAGCTTCCCTGTATCTCCCACACTCCCTGTAATGTACGTATACCCACTCTGAGATCACACTACAGTGGGGAGAGGGCAAATTTCCAGTCCTCAGTGTACCTCAATTGTGCAAAACCAAATACTTGCAAAATTTGAAAACTGAATGTCCTAATTATTCTGCCTCTTTACCCCTCTCTTCAAATGATAGCCACTTGGATACACTTTTGATGTCTGATTGCCAGATAAATGAAAATTCACTTATACAGCCTGAGATATGGGAGCTGCCAGGGTCTAGATGTTTTGTGATGCATTTTATGTCTTATTTTTGAAAGATAATGATTTGTAGTGCATGAAGTATTGTGATTATACTCCAAAACTGGGGAAAAGACATAGTTGTTAAGTATCTTTCTGATGTCAGAAATGTGCTTAACAAGCTTTTGTTAAACACCTCTTATTGCATTTAAGTTATAGTCTCATGCTAAAGCATTAACAACTATCAGCTGTCACTATAGAGGAGCAGTGAGAAACTGTTAAACACTTCATTTGAACTTTTTTTTTTAAGTCTGAGTGAATTGTTTAACTGTCTGAATGGTGTTTAACAGCTCCCTGTCACTCTTAAGAGATTGCTGCTCTCTGTGAGGTAGAAGTAATTGGATCACATACCAAGTGAGTGCAACATTAGTTTCATTTGTATATTTATATTCAATATCTCTGTACTCATTTCATATGCAACTCATACTGATACTAGATGCAGCTAGTGTCACAGATATGTTTCTCTTATGACAGTAGAGAGCTAAAAATGTGCCATTTTAGATCACTTAAGAACCTTTGTGCCCACCACCCCTCAGCCTTCAGTAGCTTCTGGCACTCCTAGCTATAAAATGAGAACATTAAAAATATTGGGTGATAGAAATTCAGATAGCAGGGAAATGGTTCTTGCATCAGCATATGTGTTTCATATTCAGTAATAATAGGTGATCTTTCAAAACAAGCCACATTCAAAGTAAACCACATTTTTATATTGTTTAAAGATAAAATGGTTAAATGTACCAGGTAGACAATGTGAACAATATGCAATTGATTAAACCACATGCATTATAATTTGATGTCACTTGAGTTAATAGTTTGCTGTTTTCTATTAGTGGCCACATGAACTGAAGAAAATGTTTCATTTAAACCCTTATTAAAAATAAGCTCCTAAAGAACACCCTCCTCAGGTCTCCACATATACTGTTACTTTTCAGTGGGTCATTTTCCTAAAGCTTATAGTATGCCTTTGTGCTCAGTTTCATTGTCCATGTAATGTTTGATTATTGTCCTGAAACATCCAAATATATCCATTAATTTTCTTTGGCTTATGTCCCATAGTTTATATCAGTTTTGATAATGTCTAGAGCATATATTTGTGCTTAGTACCATTTTTGATGTAATGTTTAAGGCCTGGCCTTTCAATCCACCTCTGATTCCAACAGTATAGCCTCCCTCTGCCCTTTCTATGTTCCTCTCCCGATCTCTGCCTCACATTAAACTGCTTCCCAGGACTAATTTCCTAGAGCCCTGCTCCTTTTCCTAGAATCTTTTGAGTTAATCCCTTTGTCCACAAACTATATCTGATCTTGCTACATATTACTGCACTTTGAACTTAAGTTATTGTGTATGTTACAGCTTCTAACCTTTAACAACTTCCTGCTAGGCTTCCTGCTTTAGGGATGGTCATTTTTAAATCATGTGCTGCATTTTTCACATGGTTTCTTTGAAATGTTTTAATTTATTAAACATAGTTGCTCATGTCTTCTTAATAGCATGTATTCTACATTGCTCATTTACTAGTTTTCTAACACCCTAATACCTTCTTTGATTTATTGCTTTATTGAATTACTCCTTATTAATAACCGTGTGTTAAATACTTGTGCGTGTACCTTCCTTCATGATAATGTTACTATGCATTTTGTATTGCTCAATCACTGTCACCATGTTCATTTAATATTATCTAAGTATGTGCAGACTGTATGATGTTTGCTTAACTCCACAGTAACTCCCTTTGCCTCAGCCACACCTGGAAACAAACTATGGCTAAATGTCACTCTTGTGTTTACCACACTGGAAAAATAAGAAATAAGTATTCTTAGCTCTTGTAGGTTTCACTAAGATGCTGCTAAAATGTAGCATTCAATCATTCTCAAAAAAAGTTCCTGTTTGACAAACTAACATTTCATATGAGCTGAAAAACCTTCAGGTATATTTTCTGAACATTTTGTTAATGAGACTTTATGAGAAACAGAAGTTAAACTTTGTTTGCACCTGGAATGTACAAAGAAAATACTATGAATGTTCCTTTTTAGATCTCAAATTATTGCTTGCCTTGCAGTACAGACCAAAAATAATAATTTGTGTGATTACACCAATGCTAAAAGTTTATCAAAATAAGAAGGTACTCCAGTATATGCTCTTGGTATACTCCTCCTACTAGAATGTTCCAATGGAGATCCGTCAGTGTGAAAGAATCCAAGTAAAACAGGGGCCACCATATTTCTCTAATCCTTAAGGACATTATGATGCTACAGTAATAGATAAATGATATATTACTGTTTCATTGGGTTTCATTTTTCTTACTTTTAATACAAGCCTCACAAATGCATGGTATATTTAGCTTCGGGCTTTAAATGTGGATTTTAACAAATATTATTTTAGTTTCATGTATTATCATAAGTAGTACATGCTTAAATATATGTCATATGTAGCTTAAGGCCTTAAATATGGATTCTAAAATGTATTATTTTACTTTTCTATTTTCTTATATAGTACCCTCCTTTACAATACACATTGCAGGAAATGTTTTAAATATGCCAGTTAGGATTCAGCTATCCTTAAAATAGAAAGAAAATTAACTGAAAACTACCTTAATGAGTAAGGTAACCTTTAAAGAAAAATAACAAAATTAAATAAATGTGTTGCTAGGATTCAGAAACCTAATATCAGACTGTTCCATCTATTCCTGTTTATCCTAAATACTGTTCCGTGTCTGATATTTAAAAAAAATGCTTACCTGGGAAATAAATTTCACTAACTGACAAACCTCACCAATGACTTTCTGAAAACAAAAATGATTGACTGATTGAAAATCATCACCAGAGCTCAGAAAAAAAAAACATTTGTTTTGTTTAGGCTTGAATATATATTACTTGTTTTTTATAATGTGATTCATGCTAAAACATTACATAGGTTCATTCTAAGCTAACTGTCCCTACTGGTCATTTTAAGCCTAGCCAATTACCTCATGCAAGTATCAAACCCTGCACCTTGTGTCTGTAAGGTAAACACCTTAACCATTATGCCAACCTCTCACCCAGGGGAGGCTGGCATAATGGTAGGTAATGGCATTCTAGCAGAAGGAGTATACAAAGAGCATATACAGAGCCTTGCTGTGTAATCATAGGTTCATAGGTTCATATTAGGCTCTTGATCCAATGAACCACTTGTTTTTTGTTGTTAACCTAGCTAACAGTCCCATCCATTACCAAGAGATGGGTTAATACTAGATGCTGACCTAGTTATGGCCCCTTTCCATAAGGGATAGAAGGGGCATACTGGAATGTGCTTATGATTGCACATTCAGTCATCAAGATTACACCTAAAAGGGGTCATGGAGCTAATTTGCTTAACCTCTAAGGAGAATCTTTTCCATAAAAGAGGTAGTCTCTGTGAAAGATATATGTCCTGCCAACATGTCCTATTTATCTTTCAGTGGGAGTTTAGGTATCTTGAGTGGGTGTTTAGGGCACTGTTAGTTTTGTGGATGTGTATGAAGTTACAATGTACTGGATCTTTCATGGCTGTGTAGGCAAAGCAAAGCGCTCTTCACAATAGTCTGTAAGAAATAGAAAAAAGTGAGCGAGTGTTAAGGCAGTCACAGTAACTCAATGATGACATGCCCTTGTTTTTTTATAAGAAATGTTGTGGTTTGTCAAGATGGGTTATATGCCTGGCCAAGTAATACCAAAGGGAGAAATTATATCACCCTACATGGGCTCAGACTCACAACCCCTAAATTAGGAGACCAGTGCCTTATGCATTAGGCCAGCGGGCTTCTACTACTGTGTGGTATATATAAGTAATGTTTAGTACAGAAGTTTTTTTGTTATATTTCTGCACTCTTTCTGGATGTGGTTAAAAAGTGTCATTTTAAAAATAAATGTTTCTGCTTTTCCACGACATAGATAAATAAAGCTCTGAATGTGGCCCAGATGACCCAAGATTTAGAAGCAACCTGTGTTCCAGAGGAACCAGCAAGGAGAGGTGGGAGTAAGTAAGAGCAGCTAGCTATCTCATAGGGAGTCAGACTGGCCTAGAGCTGTACTGAACCCTAACAGAAACTAGGCATAATTAGGTAGCATGATGTCTCACAACATATACAAGCAGTGCACATCACTGGAGTCACAACTTGAGCATTCACATTAGTACACATACCCCTTCTCAGCAAGTAGCATGCCAGATCAGTCAGAGATGACAATGTAATAAGAAAACCCCCTCTCTCTCCCAGTCTTCAAGATGGGGATTACCAGGGATACCAGTTCCCAAACATGGGACAATTAGAATCCTCCCTTTAAATGTTACCGATTCTGGTCTGGAAGGGTGAAGCATAACCTCAGGCCACTGGGGCAAGAATAACCTTAGCATGTGAGTTGGTAGGTTGATGAAGGGAAGAGACAAAACTTTCCATCCTGGATAATAACCCCCCCTCAGCTGTCTGTCATCCTACATGTGAATGAATAGGCCTAACACCCACAGGATGAGGTTGATGGTTGTCAGGCTCAAGGGAAAATCAAATAACCATATTTACCAAGGTAACAAAATTAGAGAATTAATAAATGAGTGAATGAATAATGTAAAGAAAAAAAGAATATAAAGATAAGGGCTCGGATTTGTATACAATATTTCAGCTAGGGTCTACCCAGCACTCTTCTTATTATGGCATGACTTCTTGTTTCCTATAGATAGTAACATAGTAACTTTTGCAATGTTTCCCAATCTTGTACCAGACTTAGCTTTCTCATGTTTTGCTCCCCTGATTTGAATACTCAATGTTCCTTTCCCTTTTGTTGTAGCCTCTGCTTCCTCTGTAACTGTGTACCTCCAGCAACACTGCTTACACCACTGACAGTGTACCTTACATTTCAGCTTCATCTGTATTCTGCTGCCGCACAGTACTCCTGACACTCTGAGCCACTGGGCTGCAGCCCCTCTGATTCTAGCTTTAAACTTCTCATACAGATTTCTCTTCTCCTGAACCACCCCTCAGTGATGCTTGAAACTGTTAACCTCTTCCCCTGTTTTACCTTATATCTCAATTTCTAGCTTCTTCTGATTTCCCCCCATTTGCTGCCATGACAACTGTTTTGTCTAAACTCAGTTTTATACCACACAACATTAGGTTTGCATTCCATCTCCTATTATTTGCTGAAGTTTCTTTTTTAACACCATTGTTAAATTATGACTTAAGAGATAGGCACACATACATTAACATAAAAGAAAACAAACCATAATAACAATTTTTTAATACATTATACATTTCAAATGCGTTTTCTTACTTTATAATAACTGACATACATTCCAGTAGTACATATATTGTGGAAGTCCTGCTTTCTCTTAAACCTTAGTCTTCCTTCTCCTGAACATTATTTTGCATTTATTGTTCCCACAGATTAAATTTATTTCTATTTAATTTGCACCTTCCCTTATCTAAAGATCGCACTTCCAGTTATTTTATCACTTTAAGAATATTGAGTATTTCAGTTAGAACTGGTTTAGATTTTGATTTCCATTTTTTAGTAATTGCTTTTATTGGCAGTTAATAGCATTAAGATTAGTACAGCCTTACGATTTCTAGTCAGTTTCGATCCTGTGTCCCAGCTCCAAAGAATCACTTTATTAATTACAGCAATTTGCACCTTCCCGATATTTCTGGCAGAGTACTCTGTAGTGTAGTTTTAAAATGTACTAACTCGTTGTAATCCCAAAACATGTTCCCATTTACCACTCCCTTTTCCATCATACTTCTAGCATTTTATTATACCTCAGGAAAAATTCTTTGAAGTCTACTTGGGGTATAAAATACCTATGCAAACATTTCCAAACAAAAATCCTAAACCTTCTGGCCTTGGAGCCATACATATGCCCTTCCATTGTTCATTTGTAAATTGGTTTTCCTGTCCATTTTTCCAATATTTTCTAACCTTGTCTGATTAATTCTTATAGTTATAATGCAATTTTTTATATGCCCTACTAATTATCCCTTTTAACAGCAGCTTCTGTTTTTGACTTGACTAAAAACTGTACTATGGCTGTTTTTTTTTTCACTTAGGACTTAACTATCCCTTTCTCTTTGTCTATACTCTGATATCAGTCCTTAGTGGGAAAAACAGTCTCTGACTTCCAGTGCAAACTTCTGCTTAGCCTTATCCCATTCTATTACCTTTTCCTCTCTAGTTACTGACTCCCAATATCTTGGTTCCTTTGCCAGTTTTCTTCAATAAATTCCAGTCCCATATTGCATATTTTCTGTACCCTTACGTAAAGTAATTCTTACTGGTAAAATCTCCTATCTCCATTCCTGTGTTGTTTTACTTCTTAGAAAACTTTCTGCAACTTTATGAATATAATATTCTTTATGGCTATTGTTATTTTTCTTAATGATCTGAATCCAAAATCCTACTCTCCTTGTTCTGTAGGGAGAATCATCTTATCCCACTTAGGTCTTGCCCTCTTTCTCTCCCAAATAAAGTAATTTAACTCCTTATTAATTATTGTCCACAACTTCTCCTCTTGTTGATAAAAATATGCTTGATCTGTATATAAAACTAAGTGGACTAATAACATTTTCACTGCTAGTATCTTACTATCCATATCCATAAACAAGAACTTGTTGTTTCTCAATTTTTGTATTAGCTTTTCTTTAGTCTCTTCCCACAAATCATTAGCTGCCATTACAGAAGACTTTTTAATCTGTATAGCTAAATACTTTATCTTATAATGTCCCCATAAATATGGATATTGCTGAACCAGTTCATAATTTACCACTATAGCCTTTGTTTTATCTTCATTAATTTTATATCCTAAAAAGACATGAAGCTGTCTCAAAATGTTCCACAACACAGAAATGCCATTTTCTTGAATTTACCATGTACAAAATAATATCATCTTCAACTAAAGACAACTTTTCTTGATTATCATACCAATTATATCCTTGAATTTCTCAGTCCCTTATTTTCTTTGCCAATGGTAATAAATATAAAGCAAATAGCTAAGGGGGAAAGACAACACTCCCCTGCCTGGTTACTCTGTTCAAACACAACTTATCAGAGAGGAACCCTACTGCCTTACTTCTTGCCTCCCATCATTTGCATATCCTCATAATTAACACTACTATTGTACCAGGGAATTCAAATGCTTCCAGTACCCTACTGATAAAATCCCAGCTTACTCTATCAAATGCTTTCTCTGCATCAAGACCCACAACAACAGCCATATTTTCTTACATTTTGTTTCCCTCTGGATCATCATCATTCTATTAATGTTGTCCAGTGTTTGCCTTCCCTCCACATAACCGTACTGATCTATATCTATCAAGTATGGCATCACCTTTATCATTTGCATAGCTAGTGTAGACATAAACACATTACAATCATGTAAATCCAAGAAAACTCAAACTGGCATCCAGCAAATAAACTTTGAACCAAGACAAAAGCAGATACCACGTAAAAGGAACTCAGTACAGTCTTGTAGTTCAAAAAAACAAGCTGGTTTAATAGTAGTTTTAAAAAAGCATAAATACAAATGGATAGAAAGTGCACAATTTTATAACTGTGAATCTAATGGACTTATTTACCTAGCTCTGTGTGGGGAATGTGAATCCTTCTATGTCGGAAACACGGAGCGAAAATTGAGGAGAAGGGTTTATGAACATTATTATGATATTCAAAGTAAAAAAGAATCTAATGCTCTTTATAAACACACATTAACATGCCAGAGAGCGCATTGCTCTTTCTTTGTACTTCAGCAGGTAAAAAAGGAGGTTAGAGGGGAGCTATGAGAGGAAAAGATTGAATATAGGGAGTTATGGTGGCAATTGACCTTGGAAGCCACCAGCCCACCAGGACTTAATGATTACACCTCCATAGCTCCCATATTAAAACTGAGAGCTGCTAAACTTTGAAAGAAGAAATTGTGTTTGTATATTTACACTAAATGTGACAGTGACAAGTGGAGTACCACAGGGTTCAGTCCTTGGTCTTCTCCTGTTTGGTATCTACATCTCAGAAGTACAGGCTAACACAGAAGATCTTTGGCTAATGAAGTTTGCAGATGACTGCAAACTAGGAGCCATAATCAAAACTCCTAACGATGTGGACATCCTACAAAAGGGCCACACTGAGACAGATGCCTGGTGTCAAAGCCATGGCCTCAAGCTCAATGCCAAAAAGTGCATTGTCATCCCTTTTGGTAAAAGCTCTGTACCCATGAACTACCACATAGGCGGTAGTCTACTTAACACTGAAAGTGTGATAAGAGACCTTGGGACACAGGTGGACAGTAGTCTCTCCTTTGATAATTACATCGCCACAGTAGTCAGGAAATCCTACTATGTGGCACACCTCATCACAAAAGGTTTCTCATCCAGGAAAAAAAAGGTCATTGTTCCCCTCTACTCGTCACTCATTAGACCCATTATAGAGTACAATGCCCCTTTTGGTATGTACCTCACAAGACATCTACAACAACTAGAAAGGCCACAGAAATACTTCACAAAGAGGATTACCAGCCTCAAACAGATGCCCTATGCAGACCATCTCAAAAAACTCCAGCTTTACTCCATCACATATCACCTACTCAGAGGTGATCTCTGCCAAACATATAAAGCTATGTCAAGCCCAGAACTGTTGGACATGCTCCACTTAAAGAAATCCCAATCCCACCGAGCTACATGCTCTAGGGACCTAAACCTTGTCACCACAATAAACAGAACATGCTGGAGGGATATATTCCTGTCCCAGAGACTTCCCATACTCTGGAACAAACTCCCTATCTATATCAAAAAAAGCTCCTCATTAGCACTCTTCAAGAAAAATCTTGATGATTGGATGGGAGATAGGAAATTCACCCCGGGGATCACTTCTGTGGCTCTGCTCGACAGGGGCACAGGAAAATAATTTTCTTGGGTGGCAAAAGTCAGGGTACCTTTTTGGCTAGGCTTATATATGCCCTAGGGCCAATAGCCTAGTACCTACCTATGAACCTATGAACCTATGTGTTATTTACCAAAAGAACCACTAGAGGGGGTTAGCACATTTTAATGTTTTAACATTCAGCTCATGAAATAGTGATCTTTATACTGCCAATCATTAGCGGACCGGAGTTCCGCTGTGGCGACCTCTAACCGGGAAAAGCCGAAAGACACAAACAAACAAACAAACATTAAATATTTTATCCGAGGTCGCGGTGGTGCAGCTGTAGAGTTGTCGCCTCACAGCAAGAGGTTCTCCCGTTCAATTATCGGCTGGAGTGCCTTCTGTGTGGAGTCTGCATGTCCTCCCCGCGGGCGAGTGTCGTTTGAAAGACATGCGTGAATGGGTGTGCCTTCGTTGAAGGTTGGGCATCAGGCTGGCACCTTGGTACCGTAAAAATCTACTGCCAATCATTAGCGGACCGGAGTTCCGCTGTGGCGACCCCTAACAGGGAAAAGCCGAAAGAAGAAGAATTAAATATTTTATCCATGTAAATATTTTAAGCTGTGAACTAATATGTAATTTTTACACTGTCACCTTTTTGATGTTCTTTATGTTTTTACAATATGTGTTTTTATTTTGTGTATTTTTAACGTTTTAATGCACAAGGCACTTTTCAAGCTATACTTTAGTTACAATCAATCAGGGTAAACTGAGAACTTCTATTGGTGGTGATTTTAATTGGGGGAATGTCTTGGGATATATATATATATTAGTTGATTTTAACTGAAGCTTTATGTATCTGATGAAGTCTGACTGAATAAGATGAAAACGCTGTGATTTTAATTGCGTTTATGCTTTTTTAAAACTTCTATTAAACCAGCTTGTTTTTTGAACTACAAGACTGTACTGAGTTCCTTTTCCATGGTACCTGCTTTTGTCTTGGTTCAAACATTATAATCATGGTTTAAAATTGAAATGGTCTATATGAAGCTATGTCTGATGGGTCTTTACCCTCTTTGGGTAATGAAGCCCACCGCAGCTTTCTTCCAAGATGCTGGTGCTTCCCCTCCTTTTAAAATACTATTAATCAAAACATTTGAGATATTTAGCACTTTCATACTTCCTAACTTCCAAACTTCCACAGGAATTCCATCTTTTTCTGGAAACTCTCTTGTAGACTGACCATATGTCATGTTTTTATCTCTTCTCATCCTACCTTATTATAGGTTAAGTAAGGGTAAGTACTAGGCTAGCTACTCTTGAAAGCCATTTTAAGCCTAGCCAGTTTCACCAAAAGGTGAGAATTAAACTTTGTACCTCATGTCTGTGTTGCAAACATCTTAACTATTTGCAGCCCCCAACCCCTTATTATACATTTTTACACCTCATCTACCTCTAACGTTGGCATAATTAAGTGTTCCATAAATATTTCCATTTTTGTTTTTTCTTGGTTACCACACTTCTCTGCTTTATACAAAATTTCATAAAATTTCAAAAATACATTTAATACAGCCATAAGATCTTTGGTTATTTTTCTTGTTATAGGCTCCCTATGTTTGATTGCAACTCTTTCTACTTTTTGTTGCCTAAGTATTTGGGCTAAAATATTTTGTGCTCTGGAGTTGTTATCAAAAAATATTTGCTTAACAGTAATCTTTCTAAACTCATGTATTATCCTAATGCTGCCTTACATTCCCTTTAGCAGTCTGTAGTTGTTCTTTTTATGTGATTCCTGTCATTCTGCAATACTTTAACCTTGGTCAGCCCCTCTGAATAGTTTCTATTACTTCTCAACCATATCTCTCTTTGTTATTTCTGCTCTGTTTTTAAACTCTATTTCATTTTAACCCATTCAGTAGGTATCCCTTCTGAAGAAATTTCTATCTTCACTAATATTTTTGAGTGATCTCCATTATCCATTCCTGTAAGTTCCCTTTTTTAACTGGTACATAGAAAAATGCCAGTGTCTCATTTCTACTTCATTTTCCTGTATTTTTATCTTAGTTTTTTATTGGTAAATGATCAGAAATGTACATTGAAACTTTCAATTAAATGCATGCATTCCTTTGAAATATAATTTCTAACCAATCTAGCCAGTTATTGTACCATGGAAAATAATATGTAAATTCTGTTGGAATCTTCCATACCAAATATGTTCATAAACTTTTTTAGGTATCTACCCTGTTTTGTTCCTTTTCCCTTCTGTGTCTCCCTGATACGTCCTTACTATAGCAGATCAAGTTCCAGCCCCTTCCTATAAATAATATTCCCTGTTGAAAACTGGTTATTTCTCCCAAAATATTCTTAAGCTTCATTATAGCAGTTTTTGGTGGAATATAAATACATTCCAGTATAATTCTCTTCACTTGCCAATAGCCCCTTACTACTACAAATCTACCATTATTGTCTTTTCCCCCCTATTCTATCACTATTGAAGAACCACTAGGAATTAATATAATTACCCCTTCTTCCTTTGTCCCTGATATTCTGCGAAATATCTATCGCAAAATCATTTCTTTGTCAAATTCACATGTTCATTTATATCCAAATGCATCTCTTACAACATTGCTATTTGTATCCTGCATTTCTTAATATAATTTAGTACTCTTTCCTTTTTATCTATACCTGTAAGGCCATTCATATTCCAAGATAATATGGATGAGCAGCCATTATGAAAGAAAGATGTTGCTCTCCCCTACTATACATAGAGAGTTTTTTGAATGTGTATTTCCAACGATTGTTTTACATGCAGAATCTGTTTGGCAGGCCGATCTTTTATACACTTGTTTCTTCTCATCTCCATTTGAGCCTATGCCACATTTTTTCAGATTTTTTTTTTTGCTTAAATGAAAACTCAATACATTTTCAACCCCATCCCCTATTAGCTAAGAACAAACAGACAAAACTATGTACATTTTAACTAAATTAAGTTTAATCTTCCAGATAGGGGCAACTGCCCCAAATCAATATCTGCACAAACAAGCATTTTCAAATCTAAAATTAAGGTTACCCGTGCTAAAACAAGTGTTAGAGTCTGTGTTCCTTGTTACACTGATTGCTGTCTGTACTTTTCTTATCTTTATTCCTCTCCCAGATGTGAAAAACACTTGCATTCTTTCAAATAACATTAACCTTTAGCTCTTAGGAAAAGTGTGCTAGCTACCTTTAATTAAAACTAAACTGTGCACTCTTCTATTAAATGCATTAACGTATTAAGACTGCTGAGGAGACAACTACTTCTGATTCCCTTCCCCAATTTCAGATTTTATTTTTCACTGAACTGCTTGCCACTGTACTTTTAAATCCTGCATTTCTCTCAGCTAAGAATTATAACTCCCAAGATTAATTATGTGCACCTGCAGACAGGTTGTCAACAATAATAAAAAAATAGATAACAATGTTGCAGGAATCTTTGTGCATTTTATTTAGAGCGCAAGGTAAAGATTTCTCCTGACCAGCTGCCTTCAGCTACAGACTTCATGACTCTGACTGGCAGCATTTTCTAATGGAAAAAATAAGCTAATAACTTCACAGATTCAAGAAACACAGTATTTTTATGCCTTTCATAATTTTATCTTATCTCTCAAGCATATTTGTTTAAAAACTGTACATTGCTCAAGTCAAGGTCAGTAATGCAGGCATCCACCATTGTAAAAACAAGGGAAATTATTATCTTAGCTCCATATATAGTAAAATCAGTACACTTTTACAACTCCCCCCCCACAGCCCAAAATTACATTATTTTAACTTAAACTTGCTGTTGTCCAGCTTTCCTTATCTTGGTACAGTATAAAGCCTGTACATATTTTAACTAAGAAAATATGCATGTAAAATTTAGTGTTTTTATATATATATATATATATATATATATATATATATATATATATATATATATATATATATCGATCACTGAATCACTGAAAAGTTTAAAATACCCCTAACTGTGCACTGTACAAAATGACTTTACAGTATAACTTGCAATTTACATTGTGAAATGCTTTATGCAGATATTTATAAGAGCAAAAAAAGTTTTAGTTACAATTTTCCCTTTATTATACTTCTAAGCATTAATAATATAAAATGGGGTTTACAGTCCAGCCACAAGTTTAACAAAGTCAACAAAATTCTACTCTTTCTCATAGGTTCATAGGTTCATAGGTAGGTACTAGGCTATCGGCCCAAGGGCCTACGCAAGCCTAGCCAACAAGGTTCCCTGGCTTATGCCACCCAAGAAAGTTATTTTCCTGTGCCACTGATGAGCAGAGACACAGAAGTGATCCCCGGGGTGTATTTCCTATTTCCCATCCACTCATCAAGATTTTTCTTGAAGAGTGCTAATGAAGAACTTTGCTTGAGATAGATGGGTAGCCTGTTCCAGAGTATGGGAAGTCTCTGGGATAGGAATCTATCCCTCCAGCATGTCCTGTTTATTGTGGTGACAAGGTTTAGGTCCCTAGAGCGTGAAGCTCGGAGGGATTGGGATTTCTTTAGGTGTAGCATGTCCAACAGCTCTGGGTTTGACATAGCTTTATATGTTAGGCAGAGATCACCTCTGAGTAGGCGATATGCTACGGAGTAAAGCTGGAGTTTTTTGAGGCGGTCAGTGTAGGGCATTTGTTTGAGTCCAGTAATCCTCTTTGTGAGGTACTCCTGTGGCCTTTCCAACTGCTGCAGATGTCTTGTGAGGTACATTCCAAAAGGGGCGTTGTACTCTATAATGGGTCTAATGAGTGATGAGTAGAGGGTAATGATGACCTCTTTTTTCCTGGACGAGAACCCTTTTATGATGAGATGTGCCACGTAGAAGGACTTCCTGACTACTGTGGCGATGTGACTATCAAAGGAGAGACTACTGTCCACCTGGGTCCCAAGGTCTCTTATCATGCATTCGGTGTTAAGTAGATTGCTGCCTATGTGATAGTTCATGGGTACAGAGTTTTTACCAAAGGGGATGACACTGCACTTTTTTGCATTGAGCTTGAGGCCATGGCTCTGACACCAGGCATCTGTCTCAGCGAGGCCCTTCTGTAGGATGTTCACATCATTTGGGGACTTGACTATGGCTCCTAGTTTGCAGTCATCTGCGAACTTCATTAGCCAGAGGCCTTCTGTGTTAGCCTGTACTTCAGAGAAGTAGATAGCAAACCTGAGCGGTCCCAGGATGGAATCCTGTGGTACTCCACTTGTCACTGGTTTGAGGTCAGATTTGGAGTCTGCAACTTTTACCTTGTGGGTTCTGTCAGTGAGCCATTTGGCAACCCATCTTGTGAGGTAGGGATTTATGCCTAGTTTATTGAGTTTAGCTATAATTCCAGAATAGGGGATGGTGTTGAAAGCCTTGGCGAGGTCAAGATAGGCTGTGTGAACCACTTTACCCTCATCTACGGCTTTGGTGACTGCCTCAAAGAAGTCGATCAGGTTCAGGAGGCATGATCTGCCTTTCACAAACCTGAACTGGGTGGGATCCAGAGTTTGGAGGTTACCAATGTTTATGAGTTCCATGATTATACGTTCCATGGCTTTGCAGACCAGGTTCTTCAGGCTAATAGGTCCATAGTTCCCGGGATCAGTGGTGGCTCCCCCTTTGTGGAATGGGATAACTGTTGCTGTGTGCCATTCAGTGGGCACACAGCCTGATGCGAGGCTATTTTTGAACATGGTGCTTAAGTGGGGAGCCAGTTCATCCTGAAGTTCGTGTAAACCGCAGCCTGGGATGTTGTCCGGTCCCATGGATTCTTCCATGGGCCCTTTAGGGGGTGGGGGTGGGATAAAGTTAGCACTGAACCTATCTGCCAGGTTGTTGGCAATATCAGTTGGTTCTGTAATTTTCATGCCTTTGTGCTGTAACTCAGAGCAGATCTGGGTGTTGCCATTGAGATTCTTGACATAGCTATAGAATGCTTTGTGGTTGTCAGCCACTTTTTCTTGCAAAAAGCATTTTTCACATATGTGATTGATGCTTTATAGTCTTCCATACATTCGCTAATTTCACTGTTACTTGTTTTCTTCCTGATCATAGCCATCTCCCATCACCCGTCTCTCCTTCAAGTCCAAGGTACTCCTAATTCTTATAGTCAACTCCTGTGCTTTTTTGCTTTCTCTCAAGCATTTTCTTTGGAACACTGGAAAAGGTTTCACTGGTGATGTCTTTCTATAAACTTTTCTAACAGAAGAATGAGAAGCACAGTCCTTTTCTGCTTGCTAGCTCATTCTTTGTTGGATAAATTTTTCTATTTCCTCCTTAGCCTGTTCTACATCAAAAATATCTTTGATCCTTCAAGAAAAAATATTCTGAAACAGACAGATACAGCAGCTTGAATCTCACAGCTGCTTCTCTTCAGTCTGCTGTATTGTGAATAATCATTTTCCACTACCACTCAGTTGTCTTCAATTGTAATACTGCTTACTTTCTTTCTTCCATAGTTTTGTCAAGATCAACTCTTTCTTCTGATATGATTGTGTCTTTACTGATGTAGGTCTTGGCTGCTTTCTCACGAACAGGTTTGGTGCATACACTCAGTCTGCCATTTCAGTTAACAAATCCTGCTGTGCAACACCAGTCCAGTTGCTTATTTGTACTTTCATAAAACTAATTCAGTCTGTTCTTTCCAGTTTCTTTTGTACAACAGTCCAATGTTTTCTCTGTGCACTCTGTCTTCTAACTGAACTATTTTTTAAATAATTCTTCTTGAGAAACCTCATACTCAGTCAACGTTTTCTTCATTTCATCCTCTGATTTTTGCAATTTTATGAGTGCATCTGTACAACTAGTTAAAGCTCCTTCTATTTTTTTCAGCCTTTCTTATTTGAGTTGATGTGGTCCTTCAGTGTTTCACTTATTTTACTCACCTCTGAGTATATCTGATTTATTTTTCCTCCAAGTTACGGGAAGCCATTTCCTGTACCAAAGCTGAAACTTGAAACAATTTTTGCTGTAGGATTTGCCCCACTCACAGTTTTCACTTCACCTTTTCTGGCTGATTTTGTTTCATGTTCTCCAGAGTTCTTCATCCAGCCACTGTAATTAATAGCCAGTGACTAAATTTTAGCCAGATAACAGTTTCAATGATACTCTTTTTGCTCAGTTTCTGTTTTCATACTGGGAGAGCTGATATTAAGCTGTTGCCCAGCGTGCAGCCATCTTGAAAGTCCCATTTGTTGAAGTTCTTGTTCAGAATCTGCTTATAATGCCACATTGTCTGCATACAGCAGTTTTGTTGATCTGTTTGCTGATGTAGTCCTTTACTAGTATGAACAGCAGTATGCTCAAATTTGAACCCTGTTACTCTCCCACTAGGAACCCCTTTGGGAGTCCAAACACAGTTCGTACTTGTGTCTTTGGGTCCTATTACATAACCTGCATAATTCTACCAATGATTCGGGGACTTCAAACCATCAAGCTTTCTTAGGATCTTGTTATATACTTTCTCCAAGTCTAGGTATGTCCAGTTGGACTAGCTTCCTCTCAACTATCTGTCTCAGTGCAAACATTGAGTCAGGTATGTTGCACCCTGATCTGAATCTGAATAGGTCAATATTATGTTATTGAAAAATATGTTCATCGAACACATTTCCGTTGACCAATATACAGTGAAAACGCTAATCTCCAAACAGCTACTTCAGCAGATTTTTTTCCCAGGGGAAAAAACACTTGGCCGTCGTCAGGCAACTTGCTCTTTTGCCAACTGTAGTGTGATCTCGGAGTTGGTTAGTTAGGGGATGCGTGCAGGGCATAGCCCCCCAGATCGGGAGGTGGGGGATGAAGCCCACCACTTTGTAGGGTTTGAAAGTTTGCTTTGCTTTTGTTTGGCCAAGTGATTTTTTTCCCCTGGGGAAAAAATTCACTGAAGTGGCCATTTGAAGAGTAGTGTTTTCACTGTATAGTGGTCGATGAAAACATGTTTGATTAACACATTTTTTAATGACATAATATAGACCCAGTCTGAACTGCTTATCTCTCATCTTACTTTCTTTTACTCTGTGTATTCCTTATCAGTCACCCTTGCCAGCACTATTAGGTAGTATGACATGAGTTTAACATCTCTGTACTGCTACCAGTTGTGAATGTCCCCTTAATTTTTCTACACTGACATTAGAATGCGTATTCTCCAGTCATCTGGGATACACCCTTTTCTCTCCGTACTGCTATGAGTATCCTGTGGCGCAGTTCGTCCCTTAATTCACCATACATATTAAGCATATCTGCCATAACCTCATCTGAACCTGCTGCTTTCCCTGATTTTAGTTTTCCTTAGTGAAGTTCTTGCTTCTTCTACAGTGGGCTCATCTTCATCTTTCATCGTATGCTGTGTTTTGATCAGCACAGCTTCGGTGATGTTTTCTTCATTCAGAAGCTGCTAACAGAGCTCCTTCCATCTGCCTTCAGTGCCCTGTGGACTGGTGAGCAGGTTGTTGCTGGCATCCTTATAAAGGTGTCTGACAATTATCTTCTTTAACTTTCTGTCTTTGCCTTGCAACCTGATAGAGTTTCTTTGTACCATCTGATGAGTTACTTTCTAGAAGCTGGTAGTGAGCCTATAATGATTGGGTACTTACGTATTATCGCAACCAGATTTTGCGCCGTCTTTTAACTGTATTGATTTGTACTGAAACGGCATCACTGAAGTGTAATATGGAAGGGTACACTGTCAGAAAGTCTGCCGGGATATTGGTGATTGTTTTAAAAATGTTAGGACTTATAATTTTTAACATTTGTGGGAAGCATCCTTTAAAGACGTCAAGCATTGAATTCTGTGATCGCAGTGGTTACGTGTGTATGTATGTTGGTTCTGAAAGAATTGTGGCAGTTAGCAGATGAGATATTGCACACAGGCAGAGTTTAAACAGCACATTAGGTGCTTGCTATTAAGATGCTCAGAAATCTAAGGATATCTGTAGGCTGTTAGAGTTATGACATTCCACAGATGATCTTTGGCTTGCTTTTGTGTAGGTTTCCTTTTCTGGAATGACTGTGTTTGCAATCAACATGACTGCATTTTTATGGTTTATATCGCTGAATTATTCACCACAATATATTTTCTAAATATTGAATCATTTTGGGAAGTAGGGTCAGCTATCTAGTTTTCCTTCTTCAGTTCTTTCCCTGATGAGATGAGTGTGGCAGTTAGCGTATGATATTGCACACAAGTGGTCTTTAAACAGCAGATGAGGTGCTTTCGTACTGTGGAATGGTTTTTATTTTTTTACTTGCAGTTCTTGTGGCGAAGGATACTCTCTCAGCATTACCTTGTTCTTTTTGGATGTATGAAAGCATCGTGAAGGTTATACCGAAACAAGATTTTCTGTAGTGTTTCTGTAGTACCTCTTAGGTTTACCATTGAATCAGCTGTGCAAAGAATAGTAAAGGTTTGAAAACAGATCTCTTTCCTTCACCGACCGGCAGCATGTCAAAGGAAAGCCTTGGAAGTAGAATGGGACTTGCTTAAACTGACATGGCATGCTGGCGGTAAAGGGGAAACCTATTTTTCAAACCTTACTTTTCCGACTTTAGTTTTTTCAGCCGTTTCAATGATAAGCCTTTATAAAACTACAAAAACATTACAGAAGACATGTATCTAACCTTCATAACACTGTATTGCTACTACTTGATCTAAACAGAAGTAACCAGCACTGCCGAAAAAACCTGGTTGCGATAATACATAAGTACCAATGCTTATTTATTTTTTTTTTTTCTACCGTTTCTACTGTGACTACTCTCTTAGCCTCTTTGTTAGTCACCAAGTAATCATTCTTAATCTGTTCTGTCTTGATACACCTTTGATAACTTCCTGGACTTCTGCATTCTACCACCAGCTTTACATAACATTTTAATGTAAGCACATTCACTATATCCTGTGCCTGGATAATTACTTCATTGTTTACTGATTACATTCACAACATTCCCTTTATTTTTTTGACGTAATTAAATAATAAGCTATTGTTGCTTTAGGAAAAACTGAGTTCATAGTCATAGCTAAAAGATTTTATAAAAAAGTCAATTTCTACACTTTAGTCAGTCCAGACTTGTTTTTATAACTAGGATAATTTTAGAAACCTAAGAATTACCTCTTTCTGTTGTAAATTGTATTAAAATAATATTAATAGAATCTAAAAATCAGTGCAGATTTTGAGGGAACATTACAGGTTAGAATATTTGTAATACTAGGCCAGCAGTACAAAATATAGTCCTGGACTCTGGCTTCCACTTTTCTGGTTCATTATTTTCCCTTATTTAGGAATGTAGCTCACTCACTCTCTCTCTTTCTGTCTTCGTGTGTGTGTGTGTGTGTGTGTGTGTGTGTGTGTGTGTGTGTGTGTGTGTGTGTGTGTGTGTGTGTGTGTATGGGTCTACTTCACAAAAATATAAATACCACATTACCAAATTACAGTTCACCAAGACAAGTTTGCTGAAACTGCACATAATCGAAATTACACAACATTGAACCACAGAACATCAAAACCAGCTCCCCAGATATCCTTAACTAACTCAACATTAAAAATACCGCAAAAGCTAACATCAGTAAGAAATAACTCATCCTACATCACAACTTCAACATCAACTACTGCCTTTACCCATAATTCTACACCGCCTTAAAGGAACAGCACTCCAAGACATACTCAAAATAAAATAAAAACTATATTTCTCTGTATTTTCAGGGGGTAAGCCCCCTGCATCCCCCATGTGGGGGGCTCCCCCACCCCCTACATTAAATATACCAACTCTGAGATCGAACTACCTAGAAGAAAAAAGGCATATATACAGGTATGTTACCATTGTTGTAACTGACTATATGTCAGTAACCTGTATTTGATGTTCTGTGGTTTGATGTTGTGTAATTTTGATTATATACACATTCGGCAAACTCGTCTCAATGAACTGTAATTCGATAATGTGGTATTCCTATTTTTTAAAGTAGATCCATATACACACACACACACACACACACACACATATATATATATATATATATATATATATATATATATATATATATAATCTCCCAACATACCTAGAGTTTTGAGTGGGAATCATTTCTAAGCATTGAATCAATAGTAGATCTGTGACTTGTCTTCCTGCTGTTTGCTGCTCTTTGATAAAAAAGGTGCAATTATTCCTTTGCAGATGCCACAACAGTTTTCTTCATCTTCAGATTACACAGGCTCTTCTGATGACATATTGTAGTCATTTATTTCACTTGTGGCCAGCATTTCATTCTAACATTTTAGTAAAATAAATTATCAGTCTGCAGTTCATTCAGTGTTTTGCCATAGTTTAATTTTAAATAAACACATCAAAAGTAAATAAACATAAAGCATTCTACAGGGACAGCAATCATAAGTTCTTACAGTCAATCAGATTGTTCCTTGTAACTACCCATCAGGTTCTTAATTAATGCAGCAGACCCATACAGAAATATGCAGAAAGGACAAGCTCATTAAACTCAAGCTCAGTAATTAAGTATGCAGTAGGAAGTTAATTGGAAACTAGATCCCAAACCAAACATGATGTTACCATGATCCAGTAGGAGATTACATCTTTATAACTGTTCACAATGGTCATAAAATATACCCATCATTTTGTGATACATTGAAAGTGAATGTCACAGCATTGCAACATATACAAATAAAAACTAGAGGAAAGTGCACCCCCCCAGAGAAAATATTTACATTGAATGAAGCACCTATTAATCAGTTAAGCAGCAGACCTTGTACTAATGCAGAATATTCTAAAAAGAATGCTGGATATTTCTATATAACTAGTTTAGGAATTTACTTTATTGGGCATTCACAGCTGTGGTTGACATTGGGGGGCACCACAGGCATAGGTTTTGAAGATGCCTAACACCTGCTGCTACCACATCAGCCTGAATGCTTAGATGACATTTCATCAGGTCTTGCAGTTTATGAAAGAGGGTAGAAAAACAATAACCAGGAAATCATATTTGATAATGTAGAATGAACAGAGCTGATAAGTACGTAAGCTGACAGTCTACCTGTTGTCACTGCTAAAGTCAGGTCTAGCATGTTCTTAAGTTAAAGTGAACGCATCAGCTGTTTAAACCTCTCCTTCTGCACACATGAATGAACACACCCAAACCTCGACTGTCAGTAAGGTATTTGTAAATGTATGTATTACATGCAATTGCTTCAGCATGCCCTTTTACCAGAGCTGGACTTTAACTTTAATCACAGGAAAAGCTGACGAGCCTGGTCTGCAAGGCCATGGAACGTATCATCATGGAACGTATAAACAAAGACATTGGTAATCTCCAAACTCTGGACTCCACCCAGTTCGGGTTTGTAAAAGGCAGATCATTTCTCCTAAACCTGATAGACTTCTTTGAAGCAGTCACCAAAGCCGTAAACAAAGGTAAGGTGGTTCACACAGCCTATCTAGTTCTTGCCAAGGCTTTCGACACCATCCCCCACTCTGGAATTATAAATAAACTCACCAAACTAGGTATAAATCCCTATGTCACAAGATGGGTTGCCAACTGGCTCACTGACAGAACCCACACTGTGAAAGTAGCAGACTCCAAATCTGACTTCAGACCTGTTACAAGTGGAGTACCACAGGGTTCAGTCCGGGGTCCTCTCCTGTTTGGTATCTACTTCTCTGAAGTACAGGCTAACACAGAAGGTCTTTGGCTAATGAAGTTCGCAGATGACAGCAAACTAGGAGCCATAATCAAAACTCCTAACGATGTGGACATCCTACAAAAGGGCCTCACTGAGACAGATGCCTGGTGTCAAAGCCATGGCCTCAAGTTCAATGCCAAAAAGTGCATTGTCATCCCCTTTGGTAAAAACTCTGTACCCATGAACTGTAACATAGGCTGTAGTATACTTAACACCGAAAGTGTGATAAGAGACCTTGGGACACAGATGGACAGTAGTGTCTCCTTTGATAATCACATTGCCACAGTAGTCAGGAAATCCTTCTATGTGGCACACCTCATCACAAAAGGTTTCTCATCCAGAAAAAAAGAGGTCATTGTTCCCCTCTACTCATCACTCATTAGACCCATTATAGAGTACAATGTCCCTTTTGGTATGTACCTCACAAGACATCTACAACAACTGGAAAGACCGCAGAAATACCTCACAAAGAAGATTACAGGCCTCAAACAGAAGCCCTACATAGACCGTCTCAAAGAACTCCAGCTTTACTCCGTTGCATATCACCTCCTCAAAGGTGATCTCTGCCTAACATACAAAGCTATATCAAACCCAGAGCTGTTGGACATGCTCCACTTAAAGAAATCCCAATCCCTCCGAGCTACATGCTCTAGGGACCTAAACCTTGTCACCAAAATAAGCAGAACATGCTGGAGGGATAGATTCCTGTCTCAGAGACTTCCCCTACTCTGGAATAAACTAACTATCTATATCAAACAAAGCTCCTCATTAGCACTCTTCAAGAAAAATCTTGATGATTGGATGGGAAATAGGAAATTCACCCCGGGGATCACCTCTGTGGTTCTACTCGACAGTGGCACAGGAAAATAATTTTCTTGGGTGGCAAAAGCCAGGGTACCTTTTTGGCTGGGCTTGTATAGGCCCCAGGGCCGGTAGCCTAGTACCTATCTATGAACCTATTAACTATATGGTGTGTTTTCATATTATGCTATCTGTAAAAGTGCCTTTGGTTCAGTGGTATTTACCAGTTAATGGAAATGAAAAAAAAAAATAACAGTGACTGGGTCTCTGCCCAATTTTGCATTACTACAAAGACTCTTCTAAGAAAAAAACTACAAGATGAAGTGGGTCTATATTATATTATCGCACGCTTACAAAAGCGAACGATAATTAATTGACCCCATGTAGCGAAAGTTTACAACGTCAAAACCTCAGAACAGCAATTTTTTTCAAGGGAAAAAAAATCGCTGTTCCAAAACAAAAAATAAATAAATAAATATAAACTTTAAAACATTACATAATGTGGGGGGCTTTGCCTCCCCTCACCCCCCCTACTTAAATATACCAACTCTGAGATCGCACTACAGTGACGAAAATGGCAAAGTAACAAAAGTGGGCAAGTGAATTCTTTCCCAGGGAAAGAATTCTCTGAAAAGCCGTTTCGCTATTTTGCCTTTTCGCTCTTTTCGGTTAGATCAAGATGCATTCGACAAACTGCGTCTGTGATCTCGTAATAGGAACCCTGAGGAAACGTATTACAAACTCACACCCTTAACTTGTGTCAGGGAACTTATCCTAACATTATCTCTTCAAGAAGGTCATGTTCAAAAGGTTTGATAGCCACCCACCATTCCTGTAATAGTGTTCTTCCTTCCTTCCTTGCACTAAGTAATGTAAATAGCTAAGTTAGCAAAGTTTGCACTTGGCAAGTGTAATTATTAATTACTGTATGAGTTTCTCACTAGGAGAACTGAAGATGGTGTGATGTACCTATTTTCTTAGTCAGAGCTGAGTATACCATTAACTTATATGGTACACCATAGTGAAACCAGCATTACCATCACTCTAGGGAGATGCATTTATTATCTAAAAAAAATACTGAAGAAACAAGCAAGAAACAAAAGTAAGAATCATAGCTCACTTGTGTTGTTGCAAGTGCCTGCTTCTCTCTCTCTCTCTCTTGCTTTCTTTTTCAAACATCTATTAAAAAAAGTACCCTCATATAGTTGCCCTTCTGTAGCCCTCCCAAATGTAATGGTTTTAAGAATAACCTATATGTAACAGTAATGATGTCTGTTATGAAAAGAAAGGCACATAAAATGTAAATGTGTTACGGTTTAAGTGGGGCTATTTTAGCAGTTACATGTTGTCATAGAAACTAAGAGTACTGCACCTGTCAGGATTTGAACAATAAAGATATGTGAAATTAAACAGCATCTGTACTAAGTGAACTTGTGACAGTTTATTTCTACAGATGTACCAGAAGGAACCCTTGAGATTTTTAGCTGTCAATTAAGAAAACTAAGATGCCATGATCATTTTAAACTACGATTGTTCTACTACCTGAATGCACTATACTGGGTGAGGGGCACAGTTCCTTTACTACACATGGCATTTTCTGGTCCATTCTTATTACATTTAGTAAACTATAAACAGCACTGATCGCATGCTTTAGTTTTAAAGAGCACTTACTTTTTGTAAATATCTGAATAAAACACTGCATTGCTCATGTAAACGTTTCTTAAAGCTTTGTGTGCTGTGTAGTACTTTAAAACATAATTTTAAATCACTACCTAACATATCTCTTAAGAACTGTGCTCTGTGCTGACTTTCTTCATGCGGTTATTTGAGGTTTCAGCTTCAGTAGAAGTAGTTACCATTATAAGGCTTCAATTAAATTATACAGCTCCCTTATTTGATTTTATTGTTTACTACAATAATTTATATGCAATATTAACAAATAAACTGAATTTTGCCATATGAAAAAAAATAGATCTAGACACATTTTCATCTGAATGTAGTTTTATTCTCAAGCAGCCATTTGAATTGTCACTTAAATGAAGCTTGTGGGTGTCTGTTTTGGGCTAAAGGAAATACCAGGGTTTAATGAAATATTATTTTTTATCCAAGTTTGTGTGACCTCTGAATTGTAATAATTATATAGTGGGGGAGTAGAATTGCAACTCCTGTAAGTGAACTTTATAAATTACTTGTCATTTTGACTATGTCAGATGTTGAACATCAGGTTTTATTTGTCTGTGCTTCAGGTTGCTGTCATTTGAAAATTTGTCCTAAAATCAAAAGGAGCACTTGTCTCACACAGTCTGCCTAGTTCCAGCTTTCCTACACAATCTTGAGAAGAAATTCCCTGAGCATCAGTAGCCTGTAGAAAAAAAAGACAAATGTGTGTGTATGTGTGTGTGTGTGTGTGTTCTTTTCAAGTGTTGACTTTCAAGAAGTTGGCATTTCATAGTAGAAACCCTAGTTCCATACCTTTTGGTTTAGCTATTGATGTTGAAGCCAAAAGTATCATTATTTCTCTATGTACAATGCATTCTTGTGTACCACTATGTTCACCTAAGATGGCCAATGAACAACTCTTTCTGTACCCACTTCTCTTAAAAAATAATGTGTACTTTTTCATGATATCTATTAAGAACTATGGATGTAGGCAGGAACACCAAGAAGTCAAGCACCTGTACTTTTTTGCAGTATGAATGTAGCTCATGTAGCTGTTCTGCTGCTGTCTGACATAGACTTCTTAATTCAAAACCTACCTGATATACAGTCCTCTCGGCTGAGTCTTGCAACTACATTGCATAAGTTAAAGTTAATACTACTTATAATCTCAAGCCCACAGCCTACCCTGCCTGGACCTACCTGATATACAGTCCTCTCGGCTGAGTCTTGCAACTACATTGCATAAGTTAAAGTATGTCCAAACTAAGTTTGTAAAGTTGGTTTTAACATTGTATTATCCTGTAGCACTCTCCCACAACTGACTGCAGCTTGCACATCACCATCCCCACTCCCTATCTATAACTTGTCTGCCTTACATGCCCTGACTTCCTCTCCTCATCATCTGCCCTCTCTGACTGGATTCACTCTAAAATCATCTATCCTGCAGCTCCCATCTCTTATAACTCTATTTTCTCTCTCCTAGGTTAACCTTCCTTTCCTACTCTACCCCTTCTACCTCTGCCCTCCCCTTTTCTTAGTCTATCCTCTTTGCCCAATACAGTCTCCCTACTCTGCTGATACTATCTCTCTTCTCCAAAGGAACTCACAGTGCATCTTTCCTGCCCATCTCCCATCTCCTCCTGTTTCTCCATGCTCACTTTTTACCTTCTTACTGCTTCGCTGATTGTTCTTTTCCTTCGTGTTTATCCAGTCTCTCACAGTGCAGCCCCGCTCCATTTACCCTCGCTAATGCTTGAACTCACTCTGCTCCCCTACCCTACCCCCATTCACACCCACCACCATTTCAATTACATTTATAGCTAACCACTTCGGTTCACACCCCCTTCCCCCTCCCCACATACTTCATTCCAACCTATCAAACCCGTCTTCTCATTCCACCTACTCCTCCCCAGCATTACTTCACTTTATAATCCACCCCATCCTCTCTCCAAACCTATTCACCCAAGCCAACTCTCAGCTACTACCTCTTCAGGTAACATTACACCTCCCCCTCTACTTCTCTATTCCTTCCTTAAGTAATATCATACCTCAATCACACTATTTCCCCTACTTACACAAAAAACATAATGCTCTAGCTGCTCCTATCTATACCACTCCTTTCTATCCTCACACTATCAACATCCTACCACAGTTCTCCACCTCATATACCCCAGTCCCACCCTTTCACTCTCACAAATTCTATATGCTGAACCCTTCTCCTTCCTAATAGCACCCTCTCTTTTCTCACATCACTTTACACATCTCTTCAAACCTTAACTCCCTCCTCCTCCCAACAACTTCCCAAAACCCAAAATAAAATCCTTCAAAACACTCCATCTTAGGTTTTCTCTCTCTACCTCTATACTTACCCTTCTTCTTGCAGGTGATATACATCCAAATCCTGGTCCCTTCACTAATGCTTCTCCCACTGTCATTTCTCTAACTCCTTCCTGTACCCACTTCTCCTCACTATCACATACCACCTCATCTACCAGACACCTCAAAATCCTTGCACTCAATGTTTGCAGTACCCTAAACAAAGTCCCTGAATTACACTCCTGGATAACTCTACACACTCCAGATATTCTATGCATCTCTGAAGCATGGCTAAAAGCCCACATATCAAGCAAAGAAATCCTACCACCTCGCTATAAGCTCTTCCTCCAAGACAGACCAATTAAAAAAAGTGGTGGGGTAGCTATACTTTACTCAGAGCATTTCTCAGTCCATCCACTACCTTACTCCCCCTCCACCTTAAACCCTGCCAAAATACTCATAGTTAACTGTAACCTAAACAAACATATAAAATAGCCATTGGTGCAATATATTTACCTCCTGGCAATAATGTCCCTATATTCGAACACTTCATTGCTTGGGTCTCGCAAAACATCTCCTATGAAACAATTATTCTAGGGAATGTTAACATGGACTGGAATATTCTGACCTCAAACTGCCCCAATGCTGCCATCAACCTATATGGCTTCTCTCAACTCATCACCTCACTCACTCGCTACAATCAAGAATCTAATACTAGCTGCACTCTTGACTGGATACTTACCTCTCACCCCAACCACTATTGTAATGCCTCCACTCTCCCTGACACTCTCAGTGATGATCACCCAACCTCCATCCAACATCACCTGTCTCAGCTTCCCAAACCTCACAAATACAAGGATTGTCGAACTCTATCTAACTTTAACAATGATTTATTTAACTAAATACTCTCTTCTATAAATTGGTCTTTTCTATTCAACCTTCCCCTCGAAGAAGCTGTCCTTCAATTCAATAGCATCTTCCTTAATACCCTCAACTCCCTGGCCCCTATCAGAAAGATTCGGGTTAAATCCAACAATGGTCCCTGGATAAGCAAAGAAACTCTCTCTCTCATGCAAAAGAGAGACAATGCATGGAAAATGTGGAATGAACTCAAAACACCCTCTAGTCTACAAAATAACAGGGAACTACAAAACATCGCAAAAAATGTCACCCTTGACAAATAATCCTTTTATCTTGACCCAAAAAGAAGCCCCCACTCAAATCCCAAAAAATTCTGGAGTACTATCAACACATCTTACACCCAGGAAATCCATCTCCTCCCAACCCATTCCCTGACAGCTCTCCACTCGAAACTGCCACTCTTCTGAACTCCTTCTTCATTAAATCCATACAAAACCTAATTAAGCCAAACACAGATACCTGCCTTGGAACTCCTCACCCCCCATCCCTCAAAACTCCTTTCTCTATCAAGACTGTCCCTACCTCATACATTACATCCCTACTCTATAAACTAAAACTGTGCTCCCCTTCTGCCGGCAACCTACCTCCTCTATACCTTAAACTCGCTGCCCCTTCTATTGCCTATCCAGTCTCTATACTTATCAATAGGTCAATTCAGGAGCATTCTGTCCCTAATATCTGGAAAACCTCCTATATTATACCCTTACATAAAGGCAGTAACTCTACTGACCCCACCAATTTCAGGCCTATTGCTATTCTATCCCCTCTTTCTAAGATTCTGGAAAAAATGTTTACACAAGCAGCTCATCTCATATCTCATCGACCAAAATCTCTTCACCCCAACACAACATGATTTCCGACCACATCACAGCTCAAATACAGCATTACTATCCTTCACTCACTCTATTGCTACCTCTCTTAATGACAACAAACTAGTATCATGCCTCTTCCTTGACCTGTCTAAAGCTTTCAACACTGTATCCCACAACCTCCTTCTCTCCAAACTCTCCTCCTCTAATCTCTCAACATCTACTCTATCTTGGTTCTCTTCATAACTATCAAATAGAGCTCAATCAGTCAAATGTCTCTCTGCAACTTCACCTTTCCTCCCTGTTCAAACTGGCATGCTCCAAGACTACTATTTAACATCTTTACTATTAATCTCAACCAGTCTTGCCCCATCTCCACACTTACACAATATGCTGATGACTCCACTCTCATCACGACCGCTGACAGCCTACCCCACCTACTCTTCCTCACTCAAGACACCCTCCACTTAGTTGAAAGATGGCTCACAACTAACCAACTCCTACTTAACCCCAATAAAACAAAATAATTCTCTTCCTCCTCAAATCCCTCCAACATCTCAAAGCCTCTTTCTCAGTCTCTTCTCTAAACAACACTACCATTGTCAAGTCTTACACTAAAATTCATGGGGTTTTCATAGATGATGAACTTAAATTTGACATCCACATCAATAACTGCATCAAGAAACAAACCAAAAACTAGGACTGCTATACAGAAATAAAAAATTCTTAACCCAAGAATCTAAAGTCTCCCTAACTCAGGGCTACCTACTTCCTACCCTACTATACACCATCCCAATTTTCACTAACCTCTAAAAAATTTGACAACCAAACACAGGCTCACATACATCAACATTGCTAAATTTGCCACAAATCTCCCCAATCGCTCATATCACTGCCTCCCCTTACAAAAACTACACTGGTTAGAATTCCATAATCAGCTCCTTCTGTCTCAGCTGCTAATGACTCATAGTATCCTCCATCAACCTACAGCCTGCCCATCTCTAGCAACCCTCATCTCTCCTTATGCCCCCAACCGGGAACTTCGAAGCTCCAACCAGCACCTCCTTCAAATCAGAAAACCAAATAAATCTATAGGAAAACTGTTATATAGCCACTCAGCTCCACTTGGAACCAACTTTCTCTCCATATCAGAACCATCCAAAGCCCTTGCAACTTTAAAAGTGCTATAAAGAAATATCTGCTTAACTCGTGGAACTGCTCCTGTAAAGATCCTACTTGCACTCTGCCCACTCTACCTCATCCCCTCCCTGTCTTTCTACCACTTTTTCTTAGTTACCTATTCCTTCTTGTATTCTACATTTTCCTGCTCTTTGACCTTTCCATCTCACTATACTCCTATCATTGCTTTATATTTCTACCTGATATCTCCCCTTCCTCTTACATTCTATTAACCTTCCTTCACTTTTCTTTTGTCTTCTGCCTTGACCCCTCTTTCTTGCACTTGTTTACTTCACTTCACTCACACCTTGGTTAGCAAATTTCCCATGTTAACTATGATTATGATGTTGAATCTGTGTTTGTAAGGCACATCATTGACTTATATATCTATGTTTACATTTTCTTTTGCTTCTAACACTGTATAAAGTTAATCTATTTTTTTTTTTTTTGCTGTATGTATCTCCACATGATTGCATGCTTAAATACTTAAATAATTCCATAAAAAAAATTCATTGCTGTTACGGAGCTTTTCTCCTTGGGTCTCTGCTCAAAAAGGGCATCTGCCTAGCCAGACCAACCCAGTTAACAAATGTCAAATAAATAAATAAAAATATAAAAAGAATGTCTAAAGTTGTAGTCTTAAGGATGATGTTTCTGTCTGCCACAAAATGTATCTTCGTTTGATGCATTTTCATTTATATAATTCAGTATTTTTAAGTAAAGGGCATGTTTTGATTCAATAATCTTCAGATCAAGGCTTTTATTAGGCATTTTCCTATTAGGTATTTGTGTGTTGTACTCATGTCTTCTAACTTTAGCCGAATATTTTGTTATATTTTGTTATCTCTTAGTCTGGAAAAATTTCTTTCCAAGCACATTGTAGAATCCCTTAAAATATTTGAAACAAGCAAATAAGAATTCTTGTGAAGTCCTCCAAAGCTAACTATGAATCCAAATTAGCTTCCTCAACTAAGGTCAACCATAAAGTGTTCCTTAGTTATATCCATAACCTAAAAGGAAAGGTCCAGGTTTGTGCTGAACTGGTAGTTAATGATATCACATACACAGAGCCTGTGGACTTAGCTAACATGTTATCCAACATGTTCTGTGAAAACTTCACTCCCCGTTTCGCACTGCACTTACCACAAGGCATCCCTTCCACCTATCCTCTACTCTGTATCTCTAAAGAGGAGGCCATGAATGCCCTCTCTAAGGTCAAAAACACAGCATCCATGGGACCTGATAACATCCCAGGCTGCGTTCTACATAGCCTCAAACAAGAATTAGCAATGCCATTGGGTACTCTTTTCAATCATAATCTAAGCACTGGCTTCATCCCAGCTGAATGGAAAAAGGCCACCATTATCCCCTTGCACAAAGGTGGTGCTTCCACTGACCCCCTGGAACTATAGACCTATTAGTCTGACTAGCCTTATCTTCAAGGCCATGGAGAGAATCATCATGGACCTTATCATAAAAGCCGTTGGTAACCTCCAAACACTTGATCCTACTCAATCTTTGTCAAAGGGAGATCATGCCTTTTAAACCTGGTGGACTTCTTCAAGACAGTCACCAAGACCCTGGATGAGGGAAAATCTATACACACAGCCTACCTATATTTAGTCAAGGCTTTTGACACTATCCCCCTCTCAGGCATAATTGACAAACTCACCCAGATAGGTATCAACTCATATATCATCGCTAACTGGCCCACTGATAGAACCCATATAGTCAAAATAGGGGAATCCACCTCCAACAGCAGACCTGTAACCAGTGGTGTTCCACAGGCATCAGTCTTAGGACCTGGGAGTGGCCATAGAATCTCCAAATGATGTCAACATCCTATAAGAGGGTCTTACACAAACAAATGACTGGTGTCAAAGTCATGGCCTTAAACTCAATGCAAAAAAATGTATTATCATCCCTTTCGGTAAGAATGATGTTCCTGATAACTACCACATCAATTACAACACCCTAAGTATGCACTCAGTGGTGAGAGACCTGGGCACACAGGTTGACAATGACCTTAATTTTGATCACCATGTCTCCAAAGTGGTAAGAAGGGCATTCTATATTAGTCATCTCATAAGTAAAGACATAGCCTCCAGAAAAAAAAGAAATTATAACCTCCCTGTACTCTTCCCTCATCAGGCCAATAATTGAGTACAATGCCACTTTTGGTATGTACCTTTCCAAGCACCTACAGCAATTGGAGAGGCCACAAATGTTCCTCATAAGGAAAATTCAAGGTCTTCAGCATCTATCCTATGAGGATCATCTGAAATCACTGTTACTTTATTCTGTTTCATACAGACTACTCAGAGGCAATCTCTGCCTTGCATATAAGGCAATCTTTGACTCTGGTTTATTGGAAATGCTACATATCTGTAAGTCAAATGGTACATGGGTTGTTCACTCTAATGGCCTTAACCTGGTATGTGACATGTGCTGGAGGGACATGTTTGTCTCCCAGAGGTTACAACACCTTTGAAACAGACTCCCACTTCATGTCAAGCAAAGAACCTCATTGGCCCTCTTCAAATGCAATCTGGACAACTGGATGGGTAACCTTAATTGTGCCCCCGGGTTCCACCTATATCCCCCTTGGACAGGAGTGATAGGTGCTGATTATGGAAATAAGGGTAAAACTTGGCTAGGCTTGTAAGGGCCCTAGGGTCATTAGCCTAGTAACCTCCTATGATCCTATGCTCTTATAAAATTTCTGTTATGCCCTCCCACAGGTCCAGTGCAGTTTATATCTGTGGTTAAGCCACATTTACCCACAATCGGTATGAGAGAACCAGGTTTACCCACAATCAGTATGGGAGAAATACCCAAGTAGGCCAGTTTTCATAGGTTCATAGGTTCATAGGTTGGTACTAGGCTATCGGCCCTAGGGCCTATACAAGCCTAGCCAATCAATTCCCCGGATATTTCTTCCCACAATATTTACTTCCCTGGACCCCTGTCTAGCAGGGTGACTGACGTGATCCCCGGGGTGAATTAACAGGACTGACTGACGTGATCCCCAGGGTGAATTAACAGGACTGAGTAAATCTGGCTTCAAAACTCTGGAAATGATTATCACTCCACTTTCAGAGATGTCAGGCACTCACTCAATTTTTATGGGTTATTCCTTTATTTCAATTTCCATCTGCGGTGGTACAGTGGTAGTGTTGTTACCTCACAGCAAGAGGTTATCCTGTTCGATTCTCAGCTGGAGTACCTCCTGTGTGGAGTCTGCATGTCCTCCCCGCAGTCGAGTGGCCTCCGAAAGACATGCGTAAATGGGCGTGCCTTCGCTGAAGGTTGGGCATTGGGCTGGCAACTCGGCACCATAAAAATCGACTGCCAATCATTAGCGGACCGGAGTTCCGCTGTGGCAACCCCTAACTGAGAAAAGATGAAAAGACAAACAATTCCTTTATTTCAATTTCCAAGCATTTAGTTTTTATTTAGTTTATTCATTTAACTGGGTAAATTAATTAGTTAATGTGGACCCATTTCAACCAGAACCTGGATCACAAGGGTTTGAGCAAATGCAATCTACATACATATATGGACACTTCTAGAGCTTGAGTGCCGACCAGCATGATTCTGGAAAGTGGAAGGAAACCAGAGTACTAAGAGAAAACCTACTCAAACATGAGGGAAAGCAGACTTGTTAATTTCTTGTTTCTGGCTGAGAACAAAAAAAAAGTAGGATAACAGAAATGTTTACTCATATTTGCTAGTAAATGAAATGTTTACTCTTTATGGCTGGTAAAGTAACTCAGAATGACAATGACAACAAAATATTAATTCATGTTGAATGCATACTATATACATTATACCATATACAAAAAGCTTTGTTTCATCTTGTATTACCTCATTTCACCAAAGCTAAAATGTGCTTCTCTGTACATTGAGAATACAGAATGAAGAATATATAGCACACTCACTCCAGGTCTTGCCTGGAACTGCTGAGGACTCCAAAAAAGATAAAGCTGGTATCAGGAGATGGTTGAGTTAATAAATGCTGCTATTCATTCCTACATGGATCCATGCAGCTTCTGATAAGCTTACTAGCATAGGTTAGTACTAAGCTAACTGCCCTTCTGGGTCATTTTTAGCCCAGCCAGTTACCCCATGCAAGAAGCAAACCCTGTACCTTGTGTCCATAAGGTAAACATCTTAACCATTATAGCAAACTCCCAGTAGTGCAATGTGTTATGACATCACTCTGATCTTAGTTTATAGTCCATCATTCAGTGTCTTTCTTTACGTATAGAGATAGGGTTGCATTTTCAGTATATACAGTAGCAACAAAGGTTTATATAATGAGGAGCTCTGGAATGTCTCATCGGTGTGCATTTAGTAACAGAATATTTTTTAATCCTCCTTCTCACACAAAATAGAGCATGATTAATTTGAAACAGTATTTTTTTATATTTATTATTATTTATTATTTAATTAATTAATTTTAATTTTATTTTTTTATTTGCGGTAGGAATATTGGTTATCCTTCTGGTGTCCGAAGGTTGAAATTTCAACTGCCTGTACTTCAACTCGCCAACGATCGGAGTTCCTCTATAGGAAATCACTGTTGACAACTTGTGTCAGATTCCCTTTTGGGGAGAGTTTCCCCCTTTTTTGAGTAAGTGGGACTTCTGAGTTGATATAGAAGTTTGGCGGGGTGTGGGGGCAAGATGTTTTTGACAAATGCAGTTTGGGGATTCTGATCCACAGTGCATTCACTTTCATCCACTCATAGTGGAAGCAAGAAAATTTATAAAGCTATATATTTTTTTCCCAGAAATATTTCTTTCATGCTTTCTTTTGTATTTAAACACAGTACAACAGGAAGACAGGAGACTGAATGTGAGAAATGTCTGCAGTACCACCTTCACTTTGTTATGCCAGAGTAACTAAAATTACTTTATTAAATGCAGGGAACCCTGCCACCAGCTGTGGAAGCGTAAAATGAAAAAAAAAAGTCCTGATTCTATGGATTCATCTCTGCAACTCTGGCACATACATTAGATACTTCACACTGCTGACCAGTGGATTCCCGTGGCTAGTGACATGTAATGTTGTGGCAATGTAAAGGCAGAGCTTTTTTCCATAGCTGTTTTGATCTTTATGACACATTCTATCCTAAGAACAATGAAGCTCATGAAACCTTTGGTAAGTGGTCACTATAACACTAAAACACACAATATTTGGATTTACAAGTCTTCCATGTAAAGACTTAAAACAGGTATTGTGCCTCTCAAGGAAATGGCATAGGCAGTGCCATGCTTCTGTGTATATCCTACATTGTTCTTTGCTCTGTTCAGTTCTTGATTTTTATAAGTAGCACTGGACTCCATTCATACCAGAGATTTGTTTCTTTGCAATAGCTCTCAATATAGTTGATTTTCTTATTTTTAAAGTGATTTGTTGATGTTCATATGTGCAGTGCAGCATCTAATGACTTGTGTGCTAAAATGCATTTTCCACTTTCTCAGGCCTTACATTTTTGGACCATATTTTAATAAAAAAAACTTTGTAGACATTTATTAAAGTGTGGCCCAAATAAATCTGATGCACTCCTCAGTGAGATCAGCTTAGGAATAGCATTTGATGCAACCATAGACTTTAATGTGCACATATCTGAGTAAGATCAGTATTGTATCCATTAAAGTCTACGGGCCCTGAAGGGAAATGTCTAGTCTTACTTCCCAAATGTGTTCGACAGGTTATGATACCTCACATTTTATAGGGGGTATAGTTTAGGTAACAGTGGCTGAGCATTTACAAGATTCCTCTTTCTGATAGACATATGTGGCAGACCAGGGGTAAATTTACAATTATTCATCCACTGACCCAAGATGCACTTCATTAAGTGCAGTGAGGAACTTTGCTTCACACTGATGGGGAGCCTGTTCCAGCGAAGGTGTAGTCTCTGGAGCACATACCTGTCTCTCCAACATGTCTTATTTATGCTGCAAAGTTCAAGTTTCTAGATCATGTTTTTCTGATGCCATTTGTTTTATAGCTGTGCAACAGGTCCATAACAGCTGGATCAGAAGCGGCTCTGAAGGCCAGCCATAGATCCCTCCAAAGCAGTCTGTCATTTTCCCTACACTGATGTCACTTAATGTTCGTTGTTTACACTTAGTACATGAACTTATGGAAAATACAAGCTTATATGTTTTTTAACCAAAGCAGAAGCCAAAAAAATTCCCGATGGGGCAACTCTATGTACTACATGCAGTGGCATAAAGGTAAGAATTTCATCACTATCAAATCAGGTGTGCTTGAGTTAGGCAGCTAGTGGTAGGGGATTACCAACCCAATACTTATTTTGTCTAAGCCCTGAGTTTAACATTATGAAATGTGAAATATCAGAAATTGTGGCAAGTATAGGAAAGGGATACTAAACTTAGGGAAATGCAATTGTTTTCAGAAGAAGAATGTAAAAGTTGTAATGAAACCTGTAATTTATATATCTATATTTATCTATCTGTCTATACAGTATATGTTTGTATGCACTTATGTATGCACGTATGTATGTATGTATGTATGTATGTATGCATGCATATATTTCTGTTTGCTGACTAGGATAGTCCAACTGGGATGATATCCCCTCTGATGCTCCAGTAAATATGCAGCAAATATGTAAGAACTGAAAACCTGCATAAAACCTCTACTTTTAAACAGAGATACAGTAAACTCAAAACAAACCCCACATATCTAAGCCTGAGATATTGGGGCTGGGGTGTCACTTCAGCAGTGACAATAATCTTGAACCAAGGTTTACACCACCAGGTGGCTAGCCCTGAAACTGTAGTTCATTCACACACACTCCCACCTACTGCCAATTTGGAGTGTCCAGTCCACCTACTGCATGTCTTTGGAATGTGCCTGAGATATAATAACAAACTATAAAAAAAGTAAATTGACAGGTGCAAGATGAGTAACCCCTTAATGTAGTAATACAATATATGAAAAGATTTTTATACATTAAAAAACAGTTAAATATGCTATGCATAAAACCTAAAATATTGTTTACTGCATTTTTCTCTTTTGTTGTATTTTTGGGTCATTAGTTTAAAATACATTTAATATTTTTGATTGTTTAAACTGGGTGAGCATACAGACTTCAATTTATTTACCCCTTAAGTCCTAAAAATATTTAAATCATTCTGTAAATCTTCCATCTCTAAGCCTCATAATGGCAGTACCTATCACAAAGCCAAAAATACATAATATTTTCTGAATTTTGAACATTTTGTATTGTGTTTGTAGAATGCATTGTTTTTATTCCTTGTTTTAATGATATACACATGATCACTGACTATTGATGCCAATTTCCTCTTTGTTTTGTCGGTATAAAAAGGATCACAGGAGATACATGTGGCATAATAATCCACTCAGGCACTATTACAAATAAGCCTATTATTAAGCACTACACTAATAGCCTTGTGGTTTAATACTAGCACAGATCCACTATTTATAAAATGGCACTAAAAATAACCACAGGCAAATGAATCTGCACCTTTCGTACTTGCAAAAAGTTTATAACACAGTGTTATATGTTTCCAAGAATTGTTTTCAGATTGTTACCACTCTCACCAATATAAAAGTGGAATCACCTATTTTTTATCACATCAGGGTAACCCCATGAAATGCTCCAGTCATTTGTGAGTATGCCATTATTCATGTTACTATAAACACCATCTGTTCCTGAGAATGCATGTACATACCAGCAGGAGGCAGTATCGCATAACATTTCGGGTAGATATTTTAACAGGAAATTACTTGATGTGTAGTACCTTGCATTCATGCAATTACATTTAACCAGCCATGGAGACAGGCATATGACAAAAGTAGAACATGAGACAGCCAGTACCCATACCTCTAACTTAGACTAGTGATGTGGCTACTTCAAGTGAAGAGATAGGCTTTAATAGTAAGCCTGAATATGAGCCATAAATGTCCAAAAGGAATACCTTTAACAGGTGCTACTTCAGGAGAAAAGCTAAGTAGTCTCAATGCTAGACACAGCCAGCAAAGGATACTAGACCTCCATTTGAAAGGGTTAACTGGAGAGGATCAGAAAGAAAAAACTGGGACAGATGCAACTTTCAAAGCCCACCTTATAATACTTGAGAGAAATAGCCAAGAAAGTTTCCTGGATGTCAGGGACAGCGGACTCTGTTTACTGGGCAAGAGGTTATTGAGCAATGAACTCCTGAAGGTGGTGAGAAGTGGTATACCATTTTATATGTCTGGCTATAGCCCAGACATATTCCTTTTTTCAGGTTATGTAGTCATGCAGCACACACAAAGGATACTTATGCAAAATTTCTATTTGCCAGGTATTGGAAAAGATTTGAACTCTACTGCAAGACATGAGCAGTGCGAAAATGTTGTCAAGGCAAGAGATAAAGCTAAGTCTACTTTGATGCTATTGTCTGTTAATTGAGGAAACAATTCAGAGGGTTGTCATGGATATTGGGGTGCCTCTTAGTACCCCAACGAAAGAAGGTATATCTGATAGATTATGCTACTTAACATGAAGATGCAATGATGCTTTTCTTTATTTGTTTTAAACATCTTTATTGAATTATCACTTGTGACACAGGCAAACCTAAAACCTACATTTATATAAAGGTAATCAAATATTAACAAGTTAATTTTTACAAGTATTATACATCACATATATTGTTATATGTCATATAGTCAAAGCAGTATTACATAAATTGTTCAATTCCTGCCTTCTGTTAAACCTCATTCCTCCTCCAAAACATTTTTCTGCATGCATTGTTCCCACAATTTCCGTTTTTTCTATGTAATTTGCTTCTACGCTTTTCCAAAGATCCCAGTTTCTGTTCTTTTTTCTCTGTTACAATACTTACTACATCAAGGATAGCTGGCTTAGATTTTGATTTCCATTTTCAAGTAATCGTTTTTCTGATAGCCAACAGAATTAAACTTAACAAGGCCTTACTAGTCAATTCAGATCTTGTATCCTAGCTAAAAAAAAAACAAAACAAAACATTTTGTTAGTTACACTCATTTGCTCACCCAGTACTAGTGACAGAGCACTCTCCTATAACATACATAGGTTCATAGGTTCATAGGTGTCTACTAGGTTAATGACCACAAGGGCCTTTTTAAACCTATCCACGCATCCCAAATCTCTGACAAATTCTGATACCCTTGATAAGTGTAAGCAGGGACTTGGGAGATGAAACATTTACATGCAGGTGTCTGGGTGATAAACCATTTACAAGGTTGTCTGTGTCCATTAGAGACATAGATGCCACATCAGGGATGAATTTCCTGTTCCCCATCCAATTGTCCAAGTTACACTTGAATTGGGTTAGGGAGGAACATTCTATGACTTTTTGTACAACAAGGACACTTTAATCCCCACAGTGTTCGGTATCCCGAAGGTACACAAAAATGTACTAGATCCACCCTACAGGTTAATCATGGCAGCTCAAGGCTCAAAAAACTACCTTTTAGTGGTTTACATCGACAGAAAACTGAAATCCTTATTAAACCACAACTCACATATTTTACATGACTCTTGGGATTTTCTAGCTAAACTTAATCCCGATCTTTTCAAAGAGCAAACACGCTTCCTGACCATTGATGCAGTAGATTTATTTTCATGTATTCTCCAAGAAATTGGATTAGACTTTTTTGAGGAAGTGCTTTTAGAACATCAACTTTTTGACAACACCGAGACACGTTTCCTGGTAGAATTGATGGATCTGGTGTTGAGTAATAATATCCTGTTTTTTGAAAGGGAATACTACAAACGGGTGGGTGGGGTGGCAATGGGGGCAGCTTGTGCCCCTATTTTTGCTAATGTAGTTATGTCATCATGGGAGAAAAGATTTATTATCAGTTCTAGGTTTGCCCCACTATGGTCTTTCTATGCTAGATACCTGGATGACATGTTTTTTTTCTTTGGAAAGGGGACCCTCTTGAAATAGAAGAAATTTTTAAATTATTTGACTAGTACTACAGATTTTCTGAGATTTACACATAATATGAATCCACAGATTGTACATTTTCTAGATGTTCAACTTACAGTAGACAATGGGGTATTGACGTCTAGTATATACAGGAAAGATACTTTCCTAACTGCTACCTCCACTATAATGGTGGTCATCCCATGCACTGTAAGACAATTTTAGTAAAGGACCAGTTCATTAGGGCTGCCAGAATGATCTCAGATGAGGATCTTTGTGGGAAACAATTAAATAACATGATCTGTATGTTTTTGGATACGGGATACCCCTCAGATCTTTCAAGGTCACTGAGGATGGACTTTGTGGAGAATAAGAAGATGAAATTCAAGTGCATCTTCGGAAAACCTGATTTGGTGAAGGGAATATACACTACCCCATCTATACCCACTAACTGTCCCCTAGACAAAGTTGAAAAGCTTTCCCTTAAAATGTCAATGCACCTCATATGAACTTGTCTATATTCTCTTCCTTTTTTAGTTTTTCCTTTCTTGTCTTATCTTCAGTACATCTTCAGGATTATCGCTACTAAACATACTGTATGAACAACAATAACATGTTACTACCTGCTATACTTTTAATTGTATGTCTAAACCACTATGCTTATGTAAATATCTTATGCAATCATATGTTATTGTCTGCTATATTTATATAACTGAATGTGTAAATATCTTATGTATAGTATGTTAGCAAATATTCTGGAGCTTTTCTCCCCGGGCCTCCATTGAAAACGGACAGCTCTGTCCAGTCGGACCTTCCCGGTAAACAAATGTAAAATAAATAAATAATAAATAAATAATAGGCTCAATTAAACAACCAAGTTTGGAACATTTTCAGCATGGGATGGCCATCAATTATGCTGGTTTAAGCAACAAGGTAAAAAACATAATCTCCCAGAATTGGGTTAATCTGAAATCCGACAAGGAACTTTACCAGCACTTGGGTGATAAACCCACCTTTATTTACAAAGTACACAATAATATTAAGAAAGTGTTAGAGAAGGACAAACAACCTTTTAGGACAGGGACTATTAAATGTGGCAGGTGTAACGATTGCCAATATATTGTTGATATGAAAGAGGTTACCTTGAATAATGTTTGTCGAACAATTATTTCATTCAGGAAAGGTGACTGCAAATCAGTAGGGCTGGTATATCTGTCTCTCTGTAACCAGTGTCTTTCTTTTTATATGGGGATGTAAGAGAGGAAACTTGCAGAAAGGATTTATGAGCATCTGTATGACGTGAGAAAGGCCAACCCAAAAAATGCTTTATTTAGACATTCAGCAACATGTGTTGGTTTACAAAAATTTGTCTTTGGTATTCTAGAAATAGTTCCACAAGATGCCAAAGGAGGGGGCCTGGGAAAATAGATTAGAATACAAGAAAATCCTCTAGCAACTTAGATTGGATGCTATACTGAAACATGGACTTAATGACCACATTTCAATTAATTCAGTGTTAAGAATGAGAGTAGCTAAATTGTGAAATGCATATTAAATGTCTGCATTTGTTAGTTATGTTTTTTACTGTACCTTTTAACTGTATTTTTCGAGTATATAATAAGTTGATTTATTACTTTCACAAGGTTTTAAAGTTGTGCTGTTTTTTGCAATGTATTCTTATATTTTACTTTAAATGTTAGATTGGATAATGAACGTGATTGATTGACTAATATTGTATAATTAGGGGTTATTTTTAAGGAGTGATTTTTATACAAACTTTAGTTCTGATGAAGTCCACGTGGATGGATGAAAGCACTCAACGTTTTGGTTGTATGTCTTAATAAACTCAGTGTTTAAGCTAAGCTGCTTTGAGCTTCAGACAATGTGGAATTTTTCTTGATTCTAGGAACAATATGCTCCCAGGTGCCTCTTTCTTCTCTATTACACCTCCATTATTTGCCATCTAACTGAGGAAAAATTCTTTGGAGTCTGCTTGGAGAATAAAAGTATCTATGAAAACACTTCCAGGCTAAAATCTTATCTTCTAGATTTTGTTGCATATGTGTGAGCCATACTTATGCCCTCCCATTGTTTCTTTGTGAACTGCATATGTAATCTGTCTTCCCAATCTTTTCTGGCCTCCTCTGATTGATTCCTATAGTTAACATGCAATATTTAATTTGCCCTGCTAATGATCCCTTTTAACAACAGCTTCTGTTCTAGATTCAATTAAAAACTCAGCCAGTGCACGTCTTTTATTTAGGATTCTCCTATCCCTTTCTCTTTGTCTACACTCTGATATCAATCCCTGATAGGGAAGGCAATCACTAGCCTGCAATCCAAATGTCTTCTTGGCCTCTTCCCATTCAATTGCACTTCCTTTTCTAATTATTTGTTCACAATACCTTGGTCCCTTTGCCACCTTCCTCCAGTACATTCCAACCTTCTCTTGCCTGTTTTCTGTACTCCTAATTGTAGTCATCCCTCTCTGCAGAATCTCTTTTCTCCAGTCCCATGTTAGCTTAGTTCTTTGTATACTTTCTCCTACTTTGTGAATATAATATTTTTTAATTTCTCCAAATCTTTTGGGTTTCTAATACCATGACGGGAATGGACCCCATTCCTAAGTCAAAGTACAGTTAAAGTTCATGAAATTAGTATTGTTTCAGTCTTTAATGTCAGCAAGAAGTGCTCTTTGCAGCACCCGCAATGTGCCCAGAAATGACTCTTTCTGCAATTTGTATGGTGTTATATGTATTGGGAACATATCTAAATACAATCATAGATTCTTTTTTATAAGACCCATTGCTCCTACAGCTATTGAGACTGTCTGGGTATATTTCTTCCACATTGTTCTTGTTTCTGCCTGCAAATCCTGATATTTTATGACTTTGTGCCTCTCTGTACGCAAGACACTGTAGTCACTGGGTGTGGCAATTTTAATGATCAATGCTACTTTTGTCTTCTTTTCATGGACCACTATATCTAGTTTTCTAGTTTCTATCTTTTGAACTGTTGGTAACAGATGATCCCATGTGATGTAAACGTCATCATTTTCTATGATGCTTTGTGGCTGATGTTTCCAGTGTTTTTCAGTCACTTCAATACCATAATGTTTGTACAATCCCCAGGGCAACAATCTTGCCACATTATTATGCCTTTCAGTATAAAGTCTTTCTGCCACAATGCCACAACTAGCAACAAGGTGTGCAACTGTTTCCAATTCGGTTTTACAAAACCTACATTTGTCTGTTTCTCCCACATGTTCAATGGACTTTGTAAACCAACGTGTACGTAGCCCACTATCTTGTGCCGCCAATATTGTGTATGACTGTTGTTATTCTCCTTAAGGATCTTCATCCCAAACCCCATTCTTTCTTTATTTCTTAACTCCCCCCCCCCCGCTTCATCATCTCTTTCCATTTTGAATTATAGCTTTCTGCTTATGTTATGTATAAAAGCCTTAACTGTGCAGCTCTAAAATTTCCCTTAAAATCAGGTAATCCTAAATATCTTTGTTCTATTGGAAGGATCAACTTATCTCACTTGACCATTGCCCTCTTCCCCTTCCAAATAAAATCATTCAACTCTTTATTAATTACAATCCACAACTTCTCCTCTGGTTGATAAAAAATATGCCAGACATAAATAAAATTAAAGAGACTAAAAACATTTTACTGCTTGTATCTTATCTATATCCATAGGCAAGAGCATCCAGTTTCTCATTTGTTGTATTGCCTTTTGTTTAGTCCTCTTCCCACATATCCTTAGCTGCCATTCAGAATTCTTTTTAATCTATTCTCCTAACTATTTCATTTTATCATGTCCCCATGAATATGAATATTGCTGAACCAGTTCATGTGGGGGTACATAGTTTATAGCTATAGCCTTTGTTTTATCTTCATTCATTTTATATCCTGAAAAATCTGGAGCTGTCTCAGAATGTTCCACAACATGGGAATGTCCCTTTCAGGTTCTGTCAGATACAAAATAATATCATCTGCAAATAAGGCCAACTTTTCTTGAACACCATATCCATTACATCCTTGAATTTCTGAGTCCTTTATTTTCTTTGCCAATGAATCTATGTATCATGCAGATAATGAATGGGAAAGAGGAGACCCCTGCCTGATTCCTCTCTTCAGACACAGCATATCAGAGGGGAACCCTCCCACTTTATTTTGTACCTCCAATCCCTCATATAGTCTTCTAATTAACCTGACTATTGTATCATGAAATGCAAATGGTTCCATTGCCCTATTCATACAATCCCATAAAAAGCCTCAGTTGAATGTGTTCTTTGTATCAAGACTCACCAATGACAGTGTATTTTCTTACATTCTGCTACTATCTGGATCATCATTGTTCTACTAATGTTGTCAAATGTTTGCCTCCCATTCAAAAATAAAAAACTGAGAAACTAGTGGTCTTAAAATTGTTGATGAGCTCAGTCACAATAAATCTCAAGTATCATAAAATCCAGGTAGTGTTCCAAAGCAACAAGCCTTTATTCATCACAGACAAGCAATTCTCAGTAACAAAAATCAGAAGTACATTACAATGTTAAACATATCAGCTTTCATAAACTGAACAGGAAGATCTCAGGTCATCTTTCTGACATTAGACATAAAAGCCAGAAGAAAGCCTTATCCAAACACTTATTAGAACACTCCAGACATTCTGGTTTTAAATTTATCGTTCTGGACTGTGTAGAGATAAATGGCTTGAAGTGGATGTCAGCGGTGTTTTGGAAGAAAAAGAATCATGCTGGCAGTTGAAATTAAATGCATTCAAAAAAACAGGGCTTAACTACTATTGCTCTATTAAGAGTGTGCTGAATTTACATAAGCTGACACACAATCTGTAAAGGTTTTTTATTGGGAAATTTTGAGGAAATATTTTTATGTACTAAAGGTACTAAAACATACTAAAGAATAAAAACATAATGATGTGTCAAATGTATATAAATGTATATATGTTTAGTCACTTTAACCAAAATTCTGCTCTTATTAGATTTCGTACACTGGCATCACACCAGAAATTTAAATGGTAAATTCAAAACATGCATTTTTTATGCTGCTATTACCATGAAATATTATCATGAAGTATTGGTATAATTTCCTCATTTAGCATACTGGTGCACACTCATGCACACTCATACGCACACCTGTACACTTTTATACATGAAGTGAGACAAATGCTTCTCAGTTCTTCACCAGTTTAACAAAGTCAACAAAAGTCCACTCTTTCCACTTATTCTTATGCAGTTACATTTCACAAATGCAATTGAAGCATTGCAGTTTCACATTTATTCACTAATTTCCATGTTGCTGGTCTTCTTCCTATTCATCTCCATCTCCCAGCTCCAGATTCTGGTTTCAATTCCAAGGTATTCCCAATTCTTCTGGTCAACTCTTGTGCTTTTCTCTATATCCCAAGCATTTTCCTTTGAAACAGTGGAAAAAGACTGTTACGACTGATAAGCTTTCATCAGAAATGTTTTGCTTATCACTTCCTTTGCTGTACAGACATTCCATAATGAAAAAGCTTAAATGTAATGGTTGTAACATTTCTAAAAACTTCCTCTTAACTTATTTTCACTTACTTCAAATATATGTTCTTGTTTATTCACCATTTCCATATATACATCAATAAAATATAACTCAGCAGTCATTCTAAATTAAGATCATAGTAATAACCAATTTATCAATTTCCCTTTATTTCACTGACTGCAATATTTAAGTAGCTTCATGAGTCTAGCATTGCTTACTTTTACATGTTAATATTTTCAACAAGTTAGTCCAAAAGTATAGCAACATATCAAATATGAACATTTCAATTCATGTGGTGCACCTTTTTCATTCAGTATTAATATACTCTCCTGTCTGCTAGCAGTGTATTTTTAGAGCAAGGTAGCAAATCATTTTTTATATCTCATTTATTTCTGAAGGAAGTTAACTACTGACCTCTCAAAGTAAATGGATGCTTATTCCCCTGTCTTAGAAGGTGTTGTGTATTTGTCACATCTTGTATTACTGATATTGATTTGTAGTAGATTCTCCTATCTAGTCTTAGCTCCTTCAGCAACGCGTTACGCATGCAGACTTTCAAACAGAGCTGGATCAAGGATTGTCTTATTTATCCAAGACAGGTCAACAGGATATAATAACAGCTGAATACAAACCTTTTCAAGATCTTTCATGTAGCTTGTTTGAAGGTTATAAGATGCAGTACTATATTCAATAATGGGGCAGAGCAGTGAAGTATACATTGGTACAATGATATCCCTGGACTGACTAGACATGCCATTTAAATGTAGATGGGCAACAGAATATGTTTCCTTAACTTTGTTAGATGCATACTAGTCATAGTTTAATTTTTTTTTCATTGTCCCTTTATCATTAGTGATGATGTGCAAGTTTTTAAGTGAAGACCACTTATTTTGTAGTTATAATTTATAGCTTTTTGCCAAGTCTCTTGATGCCTCATATACTAATAATAAAGGTAAATTCATCACTACTGTACCAGGTATGTATTTTGTAAACCATCTTGGAGAACTTCAGTATCTTTTAATGAAGTGATTATGTTGCCCAGTTTGCAGTCATCAGCAATTTCTTCACAGGTCCATTGCTTCATAGGTGATTACTAGGCTAATGGCTCAAGAGCCCTTACAATACTAGCCAATATAACCCAATTTTACCCAATATATGTCCCCTAGGGGCAAGAGAATGGTATGGATTTGTGCCTATGCCTTAAGTATCTTATACATTACCCCTGTCCATAAGGGACACATGCACTACTCTAGGTGTGAATTTGTGATTCATAGGTTCATAGGTTCATAGGTAGGTACTAGGCTATCTGCCAGAAGGCATTTATAAGCCTAGCCAGAATGTATTGGCTTTCACTGCCCCCTTAGATTAGTTTCCTGTGCCTCTGTCTAGCAGAGCCATTAAAGTGATCCCCGAGGTATACTTTCTGTTTTCCATCCACTTGTCAAGTTTTCTCTTGAAGAGTGTTAGTGAGGAGCTGTGCCTAATGTAGACTGGAATATTTTTCCAGAGCATGGTAAGTCTCTGACACAGGAATCTATCCCTCCAACATGTCCTATTTATTGTTGTGGTGAGATTTAGATCCCTAGAGCGTGTGGCTCGAGGGGATATGTTTTTTTTTAGGTGGAGCATGTCCATCAATTCTGGGTTGGACATGGCCTTGTATGTCAGGCAGAGATCACCTCTGAGTAGGCGGTATGCAAACGAGTACAGCTGGAGTTTCTTCAGTCGAGTTGCATAGGGCATCTGTTTTAGGCCACTGATCCTCTTGGTGAGGTACTTCTGTGGTCTTTTCAGCTGTTGCAGGTGTCTTGTAAGGTACATCCCAAATGGGGCGTTGTACTCTATGATGGGTCTGATGAGTGATGTGTAGAGGGGCACAATGACCTCTTTTGCTCTGGATGCAAACCCTTTTGTGATTAGGTGGGCCACATAGAAGGATTTTCTAACCACTTTGGCAATGTGATTATCAAAGGAGAGATTACTATCTACTTGGGTCCCCAGATCCCTTATTATGTCTTCCGTATTTGGGGGGCTACCACCTATGTGGTAGTTTGTGGGTACTTTGTTTTTTCCAAAGGGGATGACTATGCACTTTTTGGCATTTAGCTTGAGGCCATGGTTTTGACACCAGGTATCTGTCTCAGTGAGACCCTTTTGGAGGATGTCTGTGTCAGCCGGAGAATCAATTATAGCCCCTAGTTTGCAGTCGTCTGTGAACTTGGTCAGCCATAGTCCTCCTGTGCTTGCCTGTACCTCTGAGAAGTATTATGCCAAACAGGAGGGGTCCTAGGACTGAGCCCTGGGGAACGCCACTTGTAACTGGTTTAGAGTCAGACCTAGCTTCCGCAACTCTTACCATGTGGGTTCTGTCCATGAGCCAGTTGGCAGCCCATCTCATGACATAGGGGTTTATGTTCAGGCTGGTGAGCTTGTCTATAATACCAGAATGGGGAATGGTGTTGAAGGTCTTTGCGAGGTCTAGGTAGGCTGTGTGGACCACCTTTCCCTCGTCTATAGCCTTGGTAACTGTCTCAAAGAAGTCCACCAGGTTTAGGAGGCATGATCTGCCCTTAACAAAGCCAAACTGGGTAGGGTCCAGGGTTTGGAGGTTCCCAATGTCTCTGTTAATGAGATCCATGATGATGCGCTCCATAGCCTTGCAGACCAAGCTAGTCAGGCTTATAGGGCGATAGTTCCCAGGGTCTGTTGTGGCTCCACCTTTGTGGAGCGGAATAACCATTGCTGTGTGCCACTCTATGGGCACATAGCCTGTAGAGAGGCTGAGTTTGAACAGTGTGTTTAGGTGATGGGGTTAGTTCCTCTTTGAGCTCGTGTAGGAAGCAGCCTGGGACCTCGTCCAGTCCCATTGATGCTGTGTTTTTGGCTTTGGAGAGGGCTGATTTCAGGAGCACTACATTCTTCTGGTGCGGTTATGGGCTTTTTTGGGGATGAGAGGGGATGAAGTTTGCACTGAACCTGTCTGCCAGGATGTTGGCGATATTGGTCGGTTTAGTGTATTTTGTACCATTCTGCACTAACAATGAGCAGATCTGAGAATTGCCACTTAGATTCTTAACATAGCAAAATAGTGCCTTGTGGTTATCTTTGGAGTCCTTGGTCATTTTTCTTTCAAAGCTAGCCTTGGATGATTTTATGAGGGATCATAGTTTCTTGCTGATACTGATCAGGGATGTCTTCCCTTCTTGGGATTTTACTCTTTTCTGTACTAGCTTCCTCCTTCTATTGTTATAGCTTGTTTATGGCAGGGGACCACCAGACTGGTTTCGTTTTCTTGGAGGAGTGAGTCTTGGTTTTGCTTGGGATAGCACAATCCATGCATTCATGTAGGTGCCCATAGAGTGCAATAGTAAAGGATTTTGCAGCTTGGGCAGCATTATCCTTTAGCATGGGGGCTTTGAAACTTTCCACCTCGGTCTTAAGTAACGTGAAGTTTGCTTTTGAAAAGTTTTTCACTGTGATTTCTTTGACCGGGGGTGGGGGCGGAATGTGGATATCCAGAGTGATTAGTTTATGGTCATATCTAACCAGCGAGGGGTTGACCTATGGTATGGAACACCAGTCACCCATGTTGGTGATGACCAGGTCCAATACGTTGTCACCTCTGGTAGGGGTGTTGACCAGTTAATCCAGGGTGTTTGAGTTTATATATTCTAGGAAATGTTGGGCAAGGGAGTTAGTACTTGAGTAGTTCTCCCAGTTAATGTTTGGGTAATTCAAATCACCCAATATCAGGGTGTTTGTTAGGACCTTTATGTTTCCCAGTGTTTCCAGAAATGCGGAATGGGGGTCCAGGGACATGGTGGGTGATCTGTAGCAAGCTACAATTTGAATTGTAGTTTTGCCCGTTGTTAGTTGCACATGGATGATCTCTGATGCATCGTGCTGTGCCACTAACCTGGAGGTGTGGGTATCCTTGATGAATATGGATACGCCCCCGCCTTTTGTATTTTGGCCCGGGTTTTTCTGGCCGAAATGTATGAAATGAGTTGTAGCCTTGTAGTGCTGAGGTGCTCTCTGGAGCCTTAAACCGGGTTTCTGTTACTGCACATATATTGATTTTCTCCATACTGAAGAGTGCCTCGAGTGCATGCATTTTGAGGTTTAAACTTTTGACATTGAGTAGCATTACCCTCAGTTTTTTGTTACTTGTGCTATTTACGGTGGTGGGTTTGTCTTTTGAGCCTTGCCTAAAAAAGGCACTATGAGGGTGGCAAGAGCCTTGGCCAGTATTCAAAAGCCTAAGGGTGACAGGTGCAAGCCATCTCTAGTGAAGCAGCGTGGCTTGTCGAGCATGTCATCCCAGGCTGATAGACACTGGATCCCCTTTAAATGACACCAGAAGCTTAGCCAATTGTTGAAATTGATAATTTTTTCTTTATACCATGGTATCATTCTTGGTGAGGGCAGGATGCTACTCAGGGTCAGGGTCATACCAGCCTGGGCTATGTGATCAGAGAGCTCTCCCATGTCTCTTTTCATGTAGTCCAGGGAGGTACGTCTCAGGTCATTCACACCAACATGGACAATGACAGAGTCGTATTTGTACTTGTTCTGGAGTGACCTGAGTGCTTGTGTTATGTGGTGGATCCTGGCACCCGACAGGCAACTAACAGTAACCATCTCCTTGCTCAGCCTAGTGAGTGGGATGTCAGTGTGCCTGACTATAGAGTCACCTATTACTAGTGTGCTTGGTATTTTATTTTGCCTTAAGGGTTGTGATTGCGTGGCACACTGGTTTTGTGAAGTATGTGTTTCGTGGTTTGTGTTGGGGGTTGGAGGTTGCTTGGATCTCTGCTTTGGAGGTCTCTGTTGCTTTTGCAGATTTTTATTTAGAGCCTCCGAGTATGTTTTCATGTATTTATGTGTGTTTTTTGTCAGTGCTGGTTTCATAGGTCTATGTGAGACTGGTGGTGTGATGCAAGTAATTCCCTTTTCCTCTTGACTGTCTGGTCCAGTCTTGGGTTGAGAGAGCTTAACCTCCAGTTTGGCTGTATAATTGCATCTCTTACATGTATTAGTGTTTGGTGGTAGGAGGAGAGGGCTGTCTGTGTACATGAGGCAGTTGTAACATTGCCTCAAAATGCCCAGATTCACCAGTTGGACCAGAGATTAAACCTGAAACTGCCCTTTGGACATGCCTGGATAGGTACAGTGAACTGTTTTACTGATTGGCTGGTAAGGTTGACTAGATAGCCTTGTCCTTCTCTACAGTATAGGGGGTCTAGTGGTAAGGTCGAATAGAGAGCCTTGTCCTTCTCTACAGTATAGGGGGTCCAGTGCTAAGGTTTATTAGTGCTTGCTATGAGTTTTGAGGAAGTGTCGGGCCGAGAAGTGAATGGTTTGAGTGCTTAAATTGAAAGTTTGTCTACTTCCAAGGGAAAAATTGAAGAGTAGACTTTGTGGTGCCGAGAATAGTTATACCCAAGCTAACCGGTGCTGCCCAGTGCGCAAAATCGCACTAATGTGGGTTTTATAGCAGGGAAATGAAAGAAATAGAAATTAGCCCAAAATGGCCAATAAACTACTAATTTCTGGGCTGAAAACACTCGTCCAGGGGCAGATCGGCTCCTCAAAGCTCGCCTCTCTCACAGGTGAACAGAGAAACTTCCTTCTATCCAAGTAAGGTATGGGCAGACACAGAAACTTGTAACACAGCCCTGAATTCAGCACTAACCTGAAAACTGGACTAGCTTAGAAAGGCGGGAAAACAAGTATATATATATATATTTTTTTTTTTCAGAAAATAAGGCAGATACAATCCAAAAAAACACTTTCAATGCACAGAAATGGCTATCACACTTGAGTGTGTAGCCTGCAACAGTTAAACAGGTAATTTAAACACAAAAATGACTTTGTTAAAGTGCAGGCAGTAAAATAAGTACAATATGTAGCTGAAACAAGCTTTTTAAATCTCAGAAACTCTAAAAAATTGGCGTTTTAGGTGGAATTAGCTAAAGGCAGCAAGAAAATGCAGAAAAAATATACTTAATCACTTCAAAGTCTCCACTTTGCCTCTCTGCAGGGCACCAGGCAGGAGCTTGCTGAGCTGTATACAAGTGCAAAAACCTCGCACATGCAGGTTTTATAGGAGAGAAATGAAAGAGATAGTAATTAGCCCAAAATGGCCAATAAACTACTGATTTCTGGGCTGAAACCACTCCTCCAGGGATAGATAGGCTGCTCAAAGCTCCCCTCACTCACAGGTGAACAACGAAACTTCCTTCTATCCAAGTAAGGTATGGGCAAACAAGAAACTGCATTTAAGAGGGCCAGGGAAGGTCTCTGCCTGATGTGAATAGGAAGCCTGTTCTAATGAAGGGGCAATCTCTAAGACACATATCTGTCTCTGCAGCATGTTTTCTTTGAGTCGTTGACTAAGTTTAGATCCATAGATTGGGTGACCCTCATGTTGTTTGACTTTTGGATGTGTAGCAGCTCCATTAGGGCTGGATTTGTGAGTGCCTTATAGGTCAGGCATAAGTTACCCCTAAATAGTCGGTAGGAGACAGAGTAAAGGGATAGGGCTTTTAGTATATCTATATAGGATATGTTGTTTACATCCTATATTTTCTTTGTGATGAACCACTGAGGTCACTCCAGCTGCTGTAAGTGCCTAGCCAAGTACATGCCAAATGGCACATTGTACTTAATTATGAGTACAGCCAGACTATAATTTTCTTGCATCTGGATGCCATGCCTTTACTTATAAATTGTGCCACATAGAAAGACTTCCTCACCACTGTGGACATGTGGCATTCAAAGTTCAGGTTATTAACTTTCTGTGTACCTAGATTTCTCACCTGTGAGTCTGCTCTTAAGGGTGTGCTATTGATGGCATAATTTACATGGGTATGATAATGCATTTTTTCACATGTAGTTTTAGACCATGGTTCTGGCAACAATCATATGTCTGATCTAGATCCTTCTGCAGGATATCTACATCACTGAATCAATGACTGACCCCAGCTTGCAGTTCCCATCAAGCTTTCTCATCCAGAGGCTTTCTACATTAGTCTTGACTTCAGAGAAGTACATTCTAAACAGGAGTGTTCTCAGCACTGAGCCCTGTGGCACATCACTAGTAACTGGCCTCTTGCTGGATCTGGATTCACCTACTTTAATCATGTGTCCTATATGAGAGCCAACTGGCTGTCTGTCTGATGACGTAGGGATTTATGCCTAGTTTTGTTAGTTTATTTGTAATATCTGAGTGGAGGTTTGAGTCAAATGCCTTGGCCAGATCGAGGTAGGTGGTATGTAGTGTTTTACCCTCCTCCATGTCCTTAGTGACTTTCTCAAGGAAATCCACCAGATTTAATAGGCATGACCTGCCCTTGGCAAAGCTGAATCGGGTTGAGTCTAGTGTTTGGAGGCTTCCTGTGTCATTATTTATCAGGCCCATGATTATTCTTTCCATGGCCTAACAAATAAGACTAGTCAAACTTATGAGTCTGTAAATTCTCAGGTCAGTAGATGGTCGCCATTTAGAGGTTCATAGGTTGATACTAGGCTATCTGCCCTAGGGCATTTATAAGCCTAGCCAGAGTATGTTTGGCTTTTGCCATCCTTTTAGATTAGTTGACTGTGCCTCTGTATAGTAGGTCACAGAAGGTAGCCCTTTTAAGGTTTGTTTACTGTACCTCTGTCAAGCAGCGACACAGAAGAGATCCCAGGGGTAAACTTACGATCTCCCATCCATTCGTCAAGATTTCTCTTGAAGAGGGTCAGTGAGGGGCTCCGCCTGACATGGACTGGGATTTTGTTCCAGAGTGAGGGGAGCCTCTGGGATATGAGGCCTGTGTCATTATTTATCAGGTCCATAATTATTTTTTCCATGGCCTAACAAATAAGACTAGACAAACTTATGAGTCTGTAAATTCTCAGGTCAGTAGATGGATGACAGTTTCTCTCCTCCACTCTATCGAGACAAAGCCAGTCTAGAGGCAGTGGGTAAATAGAGATCCCAATGGGCCTGATAAGTCCTAATTTAAGCTGTTTGAGAGGCATTCTGGTATATTGTTAGGCACCACTGAAGTCATGTTTTTAGCTTTAGAGAGTGAAGTGTGAAGTGTTTTTTAGTGATAATTGGTGGTGGTGGAGTTGTGGAGAATATTTCTTGGGGGAGAATTGGAGGTGATGGGGAGGTGAAATCTGAGCTGAATTTGTCAGCCAGCAGATTTGCTGTATTTCTTGGCTGAGTATAGGTGATGCCATCCACAACTAATTCCCACATTGTTGGGTGTTGCCCTTAAGGTTGAAGACATAACTGAAAATGCATTATGGTTATCCTTTGCTTTGGAGGCTATTACCTCAAAGTCTGCTTGCAGAGACTTGACTAGTTCTGTGATACACTTGTTTAGATTAATGAGCGACTTTTTGCTCTGTTGTGCACATTCCCTCTTACTTCATAACAGGATTTTCTTTCTTTTGTTCTACAACCTATTAATACCAGAGGTCCACTAGGGTGGCCTGTTTTTATAAGTTCATAGGATATACTAGGCTACTGGCCCAGAGGCCCTTATAAGCCTAGCCAAGAATTTTACCCATGTTCCCTCAAAGTCAGCACCTGTTTCCCCTGTCCAGCAGGGACATAGATGGGATTGCAGGGGTATATTTTCTGTTTCCCATCCAGTCGTCCAGATTCCTCTTAAAGAGGGCTAGAGAGGTATGCTACTTGACATGGAGAGAGAGTCTATTCCACAGATGGGGGAGTCTTTGGGACAGAAATCTATCCCACCAAGTTCTATTAATGTCAAAGACCAGGTTAAGGCCTTGCATGCGGGTTGCATGAGCGGAGTTTGTCTTATGGATATGAAGCAACTCCATCAAGGCTGGGTCTGAAATGGCCTTGTATGCCAGACACAGGTCACCTTTGAGCAGTCTGTATGAGACTGAGTAGAGGGACAGGGCTTTTTGCCTATCTGTATAGGATAGGTGTTTGAGACCCTGGATTTTCCTGGTCAGGAACCTCTGTGTTCTCTCAAACTGATGCATGCGGTTGGCAAAGTACTCAGTAATGGGTCTGATAAGGGAGGAGTACAGGGATGTTATGACCTCCTTGTTCTTGGATGAAATACCCTTATTTATGAGGTGAGACATGTAGAAAGCCTTCTGTACAATGGAGGCAACATGTTGGTCAAAAGTCAGGTTGCTATCAACCTGGGTACCCAAGTCCCTCACGACTGATTGCATGCTTAGTATGTTATTAATGTGATAATTAGTGGGGATGACATTTTCCCCAACAGGGATAATGATGCATTCCTTAGCATTCAGTTTGAGGCCATGCTTCTGGCACCAATCATTAGTCTGGGTAAGGCCCTCTTGGAGGATGTTCACATCACTTGGGGAATTTAAGACAGCACCCTGCTTGCAGTCATCTGCAAACTTAATCAGCCACAGACCACTGGTTTGGCTTGTACCTCAGAAAAGTATATCCCAAACAGTAGAGGCCCCAAGACCAATCCTTGGGGTACACCACTCATTACGGGTCTACTAATAGAGGTGGCTTCCCCTATTTTGACTGAGTGGGTTCTATCAGTGAGCCAGTTAGCTACCCATCTAGTAGCATTGGGTTGATGCCTAGCTGAGAGAGTTTATCTATTATGCCTGAATGGGAAATAGTGTCAAAGGCTTTGGCTAGGTCAAGGTAGGCAGTGTGCACCGTCTTCCCCTCGTCAATGGCTTTGATGACTATTTCAAAGAAGTTGACCAACTTTAACAGGCATGATCTCCCTTTGACAAAACAAAACTGTGTGGGGTCAAGCATTTGGAGATTGCCATGTCCTTGTTTATAAGGTTCATGATAATGCATTCCATGGCCTTGCAGATCAGGCTAGTTAGGCTGATGGGCCTATAATTGCCTGGGTCATTGGACGCTCCACATTTTTGTAGAGGGATGACAGTGACTGTCCTCCATTCAGCTGGGATGAAGTCGGTGCTCAGGCTTTGGTTGAATAGGGTGTCTAATGGAGCTGAGAGCTCATGCCTGACTTTATGTAGGATAAAGCCAGGGATGTTATCGGGTCTCATGGAAACTGTATTTTTTGCCTTAGAGAGGGTATTAAGGACCTGCTCCCTGGTGATGAGGGGAGGGGGCAGGTGCTGGGAATGTCCTGGTTTACTGATGGGGGGGAACAGGGGTGGTGAAGTTTTCACTGAACCTGTCTGCCAGCAGGTTGGCTATATCTATGGCGTCTGTGTATATGGTGTTATTGACCACCAGTTCAGAGCAGATTTGGGTGTTGCCTTTGAGATTGCACACATATGTGAAGAAGGCCTTGTGATTGTCCTTGGTGGATGTGGCCAATTTGGACTTGACATTAGCCTTAGGGGATTTCACCAGTGACCTTATTTGCTTGTTCAGACAAAGGAGAGATTGCTTCCAACTTGGCACCTGCTCCTTCTTGGCCCTGGACAGAAATTTTTTCCTATTATTATAGAGTTTGTTTATTGCTGCAGTCCACCAGACAGGTTTACTCTTCCTTGAGGAGGATGATTTGGTCCTGTCAGATATTGCTGAGTCCATACAGCTATGTAGGTGCTCATATAGGTTTTGGTGGAGGCTTGGATATTAGTGCTAGTTCCAACTGAAGCAATGGTGACTGTGAAACTGCTTATACCTGCTCTGAGGAGACTTTAGTCAGCTTTGGAAAAGTTTTTTCGTTTGACCCTGACAAGGGGGGGGGGGGGAGTCAGGGGAGATGGTGACTTGAAAAGTGATTGCTTTATGGTCGGATCTTACCAAGGAAGATGACACTGTAGGAGTGCTTCTGTGGCTACTCATGTTGGTTAGGACCAGTTCCAGGATATTTTCACCTCTTGTAGGGTTATTGACCAGCTGATCGACCAGCTGATCCAATGCATTGGCATTGATGAAGTTGAGGAATCTCTGGGCATTCATGTTTGGGCTAGAATAGGTCTTCCACCCTATGGTTGGGTATTTAAAGTCACCCAGGATCAGGGTAGAGGGTTGAAGGAGGAATGTATTTTTTCACTTTTGAGGAACCTGTTTCTTTAAAGTGGTTTCCCTACCAATTAATCAATTTGTATAACAAATGGTTTAGATGAAGTATAAATGGAGCTGGATGTAGTAGTTTATTTTATCTTGTTGTCTGAAGATGTTTGGCTACTAGCTGGACGAAAAGCGATTCGAATAAAATTGTGTGCTTAACTTTTACACTTTGCAGATTTTGTTGGACTTCACAGTTTTCACCTTCCAGTTCCCACTTTTGTTGTTTTTTTGGGTTTGTTCTTTGGTTTCTTCAGTTTGATTTGTGGTTTTGTTCATGGCTACTGGGAGTATTAAAAATTCATTGCCTGACTCTCCAATGCTGTTGTCTGCTTCTACGCAAAAGGGTTCGGATAATGTGGGGAATTTAACTTCTTTGATAAACATCATGAATGAGACTGGAAAGTCTGAGTACTAGACTTGGCAAGTTATCACAGACAATGGCTAATCGCAGGGAGAGTGAAGTTATGATGAGTAACAAGGATGTTCCCTGCAATGGAACCAACAATGGAGGTATGGAAGGTGGGGCAAGAAGTAAAAGATCTGTGCATACACCAGTGACATCAGCGCTTGTTTTGGGACCTGTTGATTTGCCAGATGTCACCTCCTGGCTTAAAGTACAACCACCTTTGGTGAAGTCAGGTGGGATGACAGTTGCTGAACAGCCGAGTGCAGGTAATGCTTCTTTGGTAAATCAACTGAAGACTTTAGATCAGATGTCTTTGAGAGCTAAAAAGCTGCAACTAGAAATTAATTATTTAGATGAGTGTAAAAAAGTGGGAGTGATTCCCAAAGGTTTGTGTTCTTGGCAGTACCCTTCGGGGTTAGAGGCTGTGTCAGAGTTTCACCTGGATTTGTTGAAACTCTTTGATAAACATGGGTTCGAGCTGATGAGCTTAATGAGTAAACATTATTAACAGGACTGTGGATGGCCTTACTGCTGAGATAGCACAAATAGATTGGAAAATCAGGTTACATGAAGACTTTGGCAGGTATAAATTTGATTATACCTGAATTTTCACTACAATAGATCAACATCTTAATAAGAATGCGGAAATCAAGGCAAAAAAAACTAAGAAGGAATATAGAAGCGTATAAGAATAATGTTGCTTATCCATCCCCACCCCCTTCACAAAACCGGAACTTTGGAAATCAACGAGTACCTTCTCCCTACTGCAATAATGGTAATGAATGTAGGGGCGAACAAAGCCATACTGCAGAAAATGTATTTGTCAACAATTTAGGAGACAGTAGAGGAGAAGATGACGAGCTATCACCAGAGAATGTAGACGAATGTTTTGAACAAACAGGTAACTTGAGGGGAAGAGAGCAGAGTCCTTTTTCCAACAATGGTCAAAACCAACAGAAACGTTACAACATGAGGGGGCAGCACAATGGCAACATGTTCTACAAGAAAGGAGGGAACAACAGAGGGAAGAAATGACTGATAACCATTTAAAAATGTTGTCAAACAAAAATGGTGATTTTAAAGTTTACAACTTTACTAGTCACATTATCAGTGCTGAACTATGTGAACTTTTTTCTAAGGGACTGACGTTTGTTCCAACACAGCATTTTGATTTATCTAGGACATTGATAGATCTCAAATTATTTTTATGAAGGATGAATTTGACTATGCTCTTGGGGAATAAAGATAATTTAAACACTGATATAAGGGTTCCTAGTACATTTAACACCCCTACACATCACATGTTGAGCTTATATGCGCACTTGTGTGAAATGGATATAAGAAATATATGTGGGAAACAGGTGAATGGTGGTTGTTCTAACCTCTCCAAAAGGGAGAGGGAAGCTTTGCAAGCATCAAATTGCTACCAGTGCGTGTCTTAAAACCAGACAAAGGTGGGGGTCGGATTTTAATGGATATAGATGAATACAACAAAAAAATGAGGACTGTGATAGGTGGTAATACGTATGAATCATCTAGTTTAAATGAGCTAAACGTTGCTTACAAACGCATTAATGTCTTCTTGAATAACTTGTTTTTAGAGGGGGCTATTGATTTGGGAACATTAAATTATTTAACAGTTGTTTCACCTAAAACTCCATGTTTGTTTGGACTGCCAAAGTTGCATAAAGATATTTCAAACCCCCTATGCAGGTTTTGGCTAATGCTAGGTCTTCTATTACTTATGCTATGGCCAAATTGGTAGGCAATATTTTAAAAAAATATGTGAGGAAAGAGTCTCAGATATGTAAAGACTCTTGGTCTTTTTTGGCAGCAATTGAAAGTTTTCCTTACCATGAAAATATAAAATTCTTAACTGTGGATGTCATTGATTTATATTTTTCAATCCCGCATGCCTTAGGTATAGAATGGGTAGTCAAACTGATGTTGGCACATGGTGCTGATGGAGGGGAAGTACGTTTGATTCAGGAATTGCTGGACATCATTTTAGGTACAACTTTGTGATGTTTGATAACAATATTTATTTGTAAAAGGTGAGGGTGGCTATGGGTTCCCCCTGTGGAGCCAGTTTTTCGAATCTTGTAATGGCCCAATGGGAACACCAGTATATACGAATGTACCTGAAAACCAAATGAGGATTAAGTTTGACAGAAGGTTTTTAGATGATGTCTTTATTTTGTTTGATGGGACTAGCTTAGAGGTGGACAGCTTCTTGGAGGGAACCAATGTCAACACTGAGGTTTTGAAATTCACTCACAAGTGCACTGAAGAAAAGATTATGTATTTGGATATAGAGTTAAGTAAGGATGTTTCTAATAAGTGTTTTGTGGCTGCCATTCATTGTAAGGAAACTTACTCTAACTGTATGTTACACCATACGAGTGCCCACCCCCAGTACCAGAAGAAATCTGTAGTAAAGGGCCAAATGGTCTGAGCTGCACGTATGGTAACAACAGAGGACAGATTTCTAGAGGAATGTGAATTACTCAAGGGAATGTTTTTGATGAGAGGGTACCCTGAGGTGTTGGTACTGGATATTTTTGAGGAAGTTTGGAATAAAAGGAAAGCAGGTATTTACAAATCTATATTGACAGGGCACCGTGGTGTTTTGGATAAGGTTGAACGTGAAACAACTGGTTTGAGTCCCCCCTGTAAAGAGATTCTCTTTGATGACCAGAAGTCAAAACATTTGATGAATTTCATTACAGTATTTAGTTTGGAGGCTGAAGCAATATGATCAATTTTACAAAGGAACTGGAGTGTGTTTACCTTTGAGATGGATTTAACTGACAAATTAGGCGATAGACCAACAGTAATATACAAAAGGAGTAACAACTTAAAAGGTATAATGGAAATGAGTAAAAAAAGCTAGATGCAGAATTGCTGGGACATTCAAATGTGAGTCTTGTAAGTTTTGTGGACATCTAGCAACTGGGAGTAGTGTTGCCATTAACAACAAGATATACAATCTTGAAGGAAGGTACACTTGTTCATCTAAATCAGTGGTTTACCTTGCCTCATGTCAGCTTTGCCCTGTGTTTTACGTGGGAAAAACTGACAGGAAACTTAAAGCCAGGATTTATGAGCACCTGTATAGTATAAGAAAAAATAAGTTGGAAAATGCTCTAGCTAAGCACTGTGACCAAAACCCTACACACTCCTTTGTTTTTAGAATATTAGATCAAATCATGCCTGATGTAAAAGGGGGCCCATTTCAACTCCTGTTGGAAAGGCAGGAGTTGATTTGGCAGTTAAAGTTACAATCATAAAGGGCTCCTGGTTTGAATGACAAAGTTTCTTTGTCTTGTATTTTAAAATTAAGAAGTCTTTTACGGTGAATGCGCACACATTATGAAAGCCTTAGGGCTATGTACATTTTTAAAACAAGTAAACAAGTATTTATGGTACCATATTATATATTTTACATATATTTTTTTATTTTTTAACATGTATTTATATGTGTGTTTAAACTGGAGGAATGTATTTTTTCACTTTTGAGGAACCTGTTTCTTTAAAGTGGTTTCCCTACCAATTAACCAATTTGTATAACAAATGGTTTAGATGAAGTATAAATGGAGCTGGATGTAGTAGTTTATTTTATCTTGCTGTCTGAAGAAGTTTGGCTACTAGCTGGATGAAAAGCGATTCGAATAAAATTGTGTACTTAACTTTTACACTATGTGGATTTTGTTGGACTTCACAGTTTTCACCTTCCAGTCGCCACTTTTGTTGTTTTTTTGGGTTTGTTCTTTGTTTTTTTTTTCAGTTTGATTTGAAGTTGAGGAATCTCTGGGCATTCATGTTTGGACTAGAATAGGTCTTCCACCCTATGGTTGGGTAGTTAAAGTCACCCAGTATCAGGGTAGAGGGTTGAATCTTGATGGATTCAATTAAGTCCAGATAGGTGGACTGGGCATCCTGAGTCATGGTTGGGGGTCTGTGGCTAGCTATGATTTGAATAGGTGTTTTATCAACAGTTAACTGCACTTGGAGTGTCTCCTGGGTGTCATACTGTTTGACCAGCCTGGAGGTGTGTATGTCTTTGATAAATATTGAAACTCTGCCTCCTTTGGCTTTGTAGCCCTCCGTTTGGGGTCTGAAAGTATGGTAGGATGACTAACCTGGTATGGGTTGGGGTGCTGTCCACAGCTTTGAACCAGGTTTCAGTGACTGCACAAATTTCAGCATTCTCCAGGACAAGGAAAGCTTGCAATGAATACAGTTTCATGTTAAGACTCCTAGCGTTTAGCAGCATGACCTTTAAATTTTGTTTATAAGAATTTTTCATGTTGGCAATTTTGTGCTCATGACTTTGCCTAAAAAAGGCACTATTGGGGAGGCAAGAGCCTTTGCCAGAAGCCTAAAGCCAAGGGGAGACAGATGAGGGCCATCTCTAGCAAAGCATATTGGTCTGTCAGTCATGTCCTCCCAGACTGTCAAGTACTGGATCCCCTTGGAATGACACCAGAAACTAAGCCAATTGTTAAAGTCAGTCATTTTCTGTTTGTATTGAGATATCATTTTGGGTGATGGTAGGATGCTGCTTAAGGCTAGGGACATACATGCCTGGAACACATATTTAGCAATCTCAATCATGTCTCTCTTCATATAGTCCACAGAGGTACATCTCAAGTCATTCACACTAACATGGACTATGTCAGTCATAGCAGTACCTGTTGTTAAGAAACTTGAGTCCGCCCAATCAGATGGTTTAACAAAATTGGTTAATGAAAAAACATACAATCCACCTCATTTATACTTTTTAAAAAGTTTTTTAACATTCTATAAAATATTGAATGTTATATATTGTGTATAAATTCATACAAAAATAACAAGAACAAATTATGTTATATTTAAAATCACACAGATTCACAGGCAGGATACAGAAATTATAACCCATACATTGTAATAAAATCAATGAGTGACTAAAAATAATCTTACAATTATATTTAAATGTGAAACAAACCTAACTTGATTATTGTTTACTATGAATTGATCACTATCATAGATAGATTGTAAGATTATTTTCATTTGGTTGGGTGGTGATGTAATCAATCAATCAATCAATCAATCAATCAATCAATCAATCAATCAGTTGTTTGTATATTTAAAAAGTTGTGGATGTTTATACCAAATGACTCTGAGGAAGCCATTGGTTAAAGCCTGGTGAAAGCGCTTAGTCGTTTGGTTATTTTGTTCTTGGTGGCGTATTAAAAGTGGAGACTTTCGTTTATTCTCTGGTGGCTGTTTTTTTATTTTTGTTTTCAATTTTAAAAGTTTTATTTATCCGTTTAGATTGTTTTATATTTTTATGGTGTAAGGATTTTCTGGTTCATGGTGGGGGACCTGTAACTAGAAGAATATGGTAATGGATGTTTCCCACTGTTAGTTGGAGCTGGTGTAGCTCAACACGTCATGTTGTTTGACCAACCCTGAGATGTCCTTATCCTTTCTGTAGATAGAAACACTTCTGCGTTTGCTCTTTCATGCTCAGTGGGTGGTTGGAACATATGAAAGGTATTATACCCATCATGCACTGCTAGACTGCTTTCCTTACCACTCTTTTATGGCTGAGAAGGAGTCTGTAAATTTGCCCCAGTTCAGACACCTGTGAAACATCACTGGTAAGCACTGTTGGGATAAACAGGTAATGCCTACAGTGACTTGTTGTGTCTCATTGCTTAAACAGTGTTTTACATTGAATATACATATGATTGACATTTAATGGAATTAAATTGTCAATTCTTTTTTTATGATGTATGGTGTTGGAGTCTTAGCAAGTTCAAAATATGAAGTTTGCACTGTTAGACCTTCATAAAATTCTGCTTTTCCTCTTCAGAAAAATGACGCACAATTCAAATGGCAAGATACCCTGTTATTATGCAACGGATTATCACGGACCTCATTAACAAGTACATTGGCAACCTCCAAACACTCAAATCCACACAGTTTGCCTTCATCAAGGGGGAAGTCATGTCTGCCAAATTTGGTTGATTTCTTTGAGACAGTTACCAAAGCCATGGATGAGGGGAAGACAGCGCACACCCCCTACCTTGACCTGGCCAAAGCCTTTGACACTATTCCCCACTCGAGCATAATAGATAAACTCTCTCAACTAGGCATCAATCTGCATGTTACCAGATGGGTAGCAAACTGGCTCACTGATAGAACTCACCTAGTCAAAGTGGGGAAAGCCACCCTTAACCCTTAAGACCCATAACATGCAGCATACCTCAGGGTTCGGTCTTAGGGTCTCTGTTATTTCGGATATACTTTTCTGAGGTGCAGGCCAAAACCAGTGGGCTATGGCTGACCAAGTTTGCAGATGATCATCAATTGATCTAGTCATGTAGACATCCTCCAAGAGGGTCTCGCTCAGACAAATGACTGCTGCCAGAAACATAGCCTCAAGCTGAATACCAAAAATTGCATCATCATCCCCTTTGGGGAGAGGGACGTCCCCACAAATTATCACATGAATAAGCATGCAATCAGTCATGAGGGATTTGGGCACCCAGGTTGATAGCAACCTGAGTTTTGACCACCATGTTGCTTCCATTGTACAGAAAGCCTTCTACATGGCCCACCTCATAAGTAAGGGTATCTCATCCAGGGACAAGGAGATCATAACATCCCTGTATTCTTCCCTTATAAGGCCCATTATTGAGTACAGCACCCCTTTCGGCATGTACCTCACAAAGCACATGCAGCAGCTGGAGAGACCACAGAGGTTCCTCACCAGGAGACTCTAGGGCCTCAAACATCTACCATACACAAGCTAAAAGCCTTGTCCCTCTACTCAGACTAATACAGACTCCTCAGAGGTGACCTCTGGCTGGCATACAAGGTGATCATGGACCCCACCTTGATGGGACTACTGCATATCCGCAAGTCAAGCTCCACTCATGTAACTTGCACATGCAGCCTCAACCTGGTCTGTGGCACCAGCAAGAGTTGTTGGTGGGACAGATTTGTGTCCCAGAGACTCCCCCATCTATGGAATAGACTCCATCTCCATGTCATGCAGAGTACCTCTTTACCCTCTTTTTAAGTGCAACCTGGATAACTGGATGGGAAACAGAAAATATACCCCTGGGACTCCACCCGTGTCCCTGCTGGACAGTGGCATTGAGTGCTGACTTGTCTAAACATGGGCTAAACTCTTGGCTAGGCTTATAAGGGCCTCAGGGCCAATAGCCTAGTAACCTCCTATTATCCTATTAAACCTATATTGTTCCATATTTAACAGAAGTAGGACCCACTGTGTCATTTGGAGAAGGTCCATTATGCATCAGTCAATGATTTTACCCAGAATACGTGTCAGACTGATGGGTCTAAAACTGTTTGGGTCTGATGTGATTCTTCCCTTTGTGAATCTGTATTACAACAGATTTTTGTCATTAGTCAGGATTATATCCCATGGTAGCATTTTATTTAACATTACTGACAGGGCTTTAGTCCTTGATTCTGTATAGGAAATGACCTGGTATGTTGTCCAGTCTCATGGAATTTTAGTGTTTAATTTTTGACTTGTAATAGAAGGTATCATGTCTGCAGTTAGGTAAATGATGTCTTTCCTTGTCTTAATAATACGCAGACATAACTTTTTACTTATTGTGAAGTCTGCATTTTTTTTTTATGTGAGCACACTTGCTATGTCCTGAGGCTGGGTGATCACTTCACTGTTTACTGATACCTGTACTTACAGGATTCATTTGCCATACAACCCAACACCTTACTCATGGGTGATTTTAATTATCCTACCATCACATTCTGGCTCAGAGGTTCTTGGACTTTCCCAATGCAAATGCTCTGGAACAGCCAGTCAGCACATTCATAAGAGGCACAAATGTCCTGGACATAGTACTCAGTAACACGAGAGAGCATTGCACCCCCCACCTCATGTGATGTCCTCCCGAGTAAGATCAGTCTCGTTTGATGTAATTATAAGACCAGATACCCCATCAAGCTCAAAAATGCTTAAGAATTTTTCTAAGACAGATTACCTCCTACTAAGAGATGGTATAAGAAGTTTCAAAGCCCCCTTGAATGCAGATAAGACAGACTGCTATTTAGAGGTGTATACCAATGCCCTCCATAACCACTTAAGCAGTTGTATAGAATCAGCTGTATGTGTCTGGATTAAAACCAAGTCTTGCTGGAAAAACAAGCCATAAACAGGCTAGACAACAAGAGAAAAAAAATAATGTCCAAAAACAAGAGGGAAGTGGCTCAGCAGAGGAAGAAATCCCTCTCTAGCATAAACAAACACATTACAGAGCTTATAAAGTCGTCCAAAGCTAATTATGCAGCAAAAATAGCCTCCCTATCAAAGGATAAGCAAAATGCATTCTTTAACTACTTTGGAGAAAACTTCACCCCTCGTCCTCTCCAGTAATCCCCCAAAATACAACTGCTACCATTCCTCAGCCTATTATCGCAAGAGAGCAGGTCATCTTGACATTCTCCAAGGCCAAAAACATGGCATCAGTGGTACCAGACAACATCCCAGGTTGCCTTGTAAGCAACTTAAAACATGACCTAGCAGACCTACTTGGATCCCTGTTTAACCACAGCCTGAGAACTAAGTATCTTCCAGCAGAATGCAGGACAGCAACAGTAATCCTCCTGCACAAAGGGGGACCATCAACCAACTCTTGGAATTATAGGCCCATAAGCTTGACTAGACTCATCTGCAAGGCCATGGAAAGAATCATCATGGACCTTGTTAACCAGGCCATAGGTAATCTCCAAACTCTGGACCCTACCCAGTTTGGATTCGTTAAAGGTAGATCATGCCTGTTAAACATGGTTGATTTCTTCATGAAAGTCACTACAACCCTGGATGAGGGAAAGACAGTGCATACCACCTATCCTGACTTAGCCAAGGCATTTGACACAATCCCCCACTCAGGTATTATGGTATTATAGAGAAACTCTCTCAATTGGGAATTAACCCCTGCATTACTAGATGGGTAGCCAACTGACTCACTGACAGGACACATACTGTCAAATTGGGTAACTTTACCTCTAGCAAAAGACCAATCACCAGTGGCATACCACAGGGTCCTGTGCTGGGCCCCTTACTGTTCGGAATTTATTTCTCAGACATCCAGGCAAAATTGGATGGCCTGTGGCTGATCAAGTCCACTGACAATTGTACTCAGGTTGATAGCAATCTGAAGACCACCACATATCGACAGTAATAAGAAAATCCTTCTATGTGGCACATCTTCTATGTAAAGGTATATCTAGATCTAAGGATGTTATAATTCCACTATACTCGGCCCTCATAAGATCATTAATTGAGTACAATGCTCCCTTTTGCATGTCCTCATAAGATACCTGCAACAATTAGAGACACCACAGAGGTTTCTGACCAAGAAATTACAGGGTACACAAAACAAGTCTTACTTGGACAGACTGAAAGCCCTGTCATTGTATTCTGTCTCCTACAGGTTGCTAAGGGGTGACCTGTGCCTGGGTTACAGGGCAGTCTCTGACCTAGCCCTGATGGAATTGCTACACATTCATAAATCAAACTGCAGGAGGGTCACTCACTCCAGGTACCTTAACTTAGCCTCTAGTATGAACAGATCATGCTGGAGAGATAGCTACATCTCCCAGAGAGTGCCACTTCTCTGGAATAAGCTTCCAATTCATGTGAAACAGACCCCCTCCCTGACCCTCTTCAAACGCAACCTAGATCAATGGATGGGTGACCCAAACTCACTCCTGCGCTGGTGCCCATGTCCTGTCTGGATAGAGGAAGTTTGTATTAACTACTATAGACCCTTAGCACTGCAAACTTCAGTCACGTAACCACCAACAATTTGTGCAACTCAGAATAAATATGGCTAGGCTTCTAAGAGCTCTAGGGATGTTAGTTTAGTAACCTCCTATGAACCTGTGAACCTATAACATGTTGCATCCACAATTTTCACCCGTCAGTTTTCTTTAGGGGGTGCAGTGGAGCAGTGTTTAACACTGTTGCCTCACAGCAAAAGGTTCTATGGTTCAATTCTTGGCTGGGGAGCCTTCTATGCAGAGTCTGCATGTCCTCCCTGCATTCACATGGTTTCCTCCGGGTACTATGGTTTCCTCCCATATTCCAAACACATGCATATGTAGTCATAACCAGCCTTAGGCATAGGCCAACTAGGCGGCCGCCAAGGGCGCCACTGTAGCAGGGGCACTTTTTTAGTGTTTATTTGCTGTAAGTAGACCAGGATGGGGACACCAGGTGGTGTGGTGTGGTGGGGGGAGCCGTGGAGCCCTTTTGCCTAGGGCACCAGTTGACCTAAGGAAACCTGTTAGGAAAAACAACTACCTGCATAGCACAAGTATGCATCCTAACCATACCAAGCGGAATATCATTAAGGGTCAAGTCTACAGCACCATGAGATTGTACAACAATGACAGTGAACTAGCTAGTGCTCTACAACTATTGAAGATAGAATTTTTAGAGAGGGGATATAATGCACACAATATAGATAAATGTATTAACGAAGGTTGGAGCAACAGAGATGGAAGTTGCAGACCTTATTTCTATGAAAAAGGGAGCATTAAACCAAATACTCAAATCATTAACAATAATATGACTAGCCATATCCAACGGGTTATTGATAACACCCTAAGGATGCCGTTAACATTTGCTAGTAATATTAATTCTGTCGGTAAAGTGATTACCAAGAATTGGGGTATTCTTTCCACAATTAGTGATCTACAAGGCATTATTGGGCCTAAACCTAATTTTACATTTAGGAATAACAGAACATTAAAGAGTTACCTTTGCTATAGGAACGATACATCAACCACCAAGAATAGATCTGATAGACTGGGTACCTACATATGTAGAGATTGCACAGCCTGCAAGTATATTCACAGTGGTAGAAGCTTCGTACACCCATTTAAGGGTTTCAGTTTTAACAGCAGTCAATATGCTGATTGTACAACATCTAATGTAGTGCATCTTGCCTATTGCACAGTATGTTTTAGTTTCAACATAGGTAAGACTAACAGGCAGTTGAAAGAGAGAATATTGGAACACTACAGGGGTATCAAGAATTGTAAAGAGAGTAGTGCTATAGCCATGCATAATAAGAACGAGGGACCAGACCATAATTTTAAGTTCCTTGTTCTACAAGTCCTGCCAGAGAGATTGAGAGGGGGCAATTTGTTGAATGACATGAAGGTTGCAGAACAAAAATGGATTATGTTGTTTAACTTAGATAGACCACCAGGTCTTAACAATATGGTGTCTTGAAACCATTTTTAAAAGCTCATCCACTTAAACATTGACTGTTAGGATTTTAGAACTTTAATGTATAATTTTATTTATTGCATTTATGTTATGTCATTATGACATACTAAGTTGTTTATGTATTTCTTATGTATATACATTTTTATATACATACATTTTTATCTACATATGTACATGTATATTTTTTATATTTTTTTATATATATTTTCTAGATATTTATATACATCATTTTTTCTTTTCTATATATTTTTATACACACATGCATACATATTTATACTTACATAGATACTGTTATATTTCAACATGCTTTTTCATACACATACATATTATATTTTACATGGTGTTAGTGCACTATATATATTTATATCTATGTTGCATGTTATAGTTTATGTTTTTAAAACAATTTTTGTATAGTAGGACATGGTTTTAAGCAATTTTAATATAGGTTCATGGATTGGTGCTTGCTAGGCTGGGTGCCCTTGTGGGCCATTTTGAGCCGGGCCAGTTGTCCCCATGTGGGGGTCGAACCCTGCATGTAGTGTCTGTAGGGTAAACACCTTAACCATTATGCCATTGTTAACCATGACTCAGATACATAATATGTGTTCTAATATTTATGAATTTTTGAACCAGATATATGCATATTCAAAGTATATTAGAGTGGACCAGGTTAAAGCATTTGTATTTAACATTGTATCTTTAAGAATTAATTGATAGCAGGTGCTTCTACTATATAAGGAATGAATTGTTTTTGTGAGTTGTCTGATGAAGGGGCACATCCCTGAAAGCGCTTACCTGTTTTATAATAAACTTCTTAGCTGTGGTACAGTTGGTGTTTGTTTGCTACTTCAACTATATTTATTTTACACCAGCTGTTTTATTAGTTGATAGAGGATTTCTGTGTTTTGTGCTCTGCTGAAAATAGGCTCTGGCTAGTCAGACTGGTCAACAAATGTTAAATAAATAAATACATAAAGTTTTGTAATTAAAAATTTGCATGCTGTTACTTTCAAATGTTGAGACCAAGTTGAATTCATAGATAGATCTGAAAATATTTTTTATGTACTCTATTTATTCTGGACTTATTTTCATGACATATGTCCCCGGAGGAAAAAGGACATGCTGGAGGGATAGATTCCTGTCCCAGAGACTTCCCATACTCTGGAACAGGCTACCCATCTATGTCAAGCAAAGTTCTTCATTAGCAGTCTTCAAGAAAAATCTTGATGAGTGGATGGGAAATAGGAAATACACCCTGGGGATCATTTCTGTGTCTCTGCTCGACAGTGGCACAGGGAAATAACTTTCTTGGGTGGTGTAAATCAGGGAACCTTGTTGGCTAGGCTTATGTAGGCCCTTGGGCCGATAGCCTAGTACCTACCCATGAACCTATGACCCTATGTTAATTTTTCACATCTAAGTAGTACCTCTTTCCCTGTAACACACCTTAGTTTTGAGATTTATTAAAATGGGTTTTTATTGAACTGACCTACATATTTTGTTTATCAGTATGTGTTAATAAATGTAGTACTCACAGAGAGTATCCAGAGCAGACTTGTTTGAGTCGTGAGAATAGTATTTCAATTTGTTTTCTGTAAGCTATTGCATCATACTTTCCATTGTTAAAGTTTAGGACAGATGATTTATTTATGAATAATTTTGATTTTTTTCATAGGCTAAAAATGTTGGTATCTTGATTAGTATTAATTACAGAGTGTGTAACCTTGAATGGTGAGCAAAACGATTCTAGGTTTGTTAGTGTGATACTTAATATGCTGCAATCCCTAGATGGATTTCAGATTATTTATTAACAGTCAAATAATTTATGGACATAGTTACTTGATGCTGAGTAGTTTAAACAGTTGATATTTGAGTAGTTAAAATCCTGCATATGGTTTGTGTTTTCATTTATTTTAGATCATAGAGTTAAGCTACGAAATCCTCATGTTCTGCAGGGAACATAGATTGTGTCTTACAGCTTTCTATAATAATATATGCAATACTGCTGATATTAATTATAATATGAGTAATTTGAGTCATGATTAGTTTTATTGGCTTTTTGGTGTTCTTGTTTTATAAAGCTTGAAACATTGCTACATATTCCATTAGATGTGTAACACTGAAAAGAAGTATGCTCTATAATTTGTGAAGTGCATTTTTGATTTTTAAAATATGTTTCAGTACATCAACATCCTCCAAGAAGAAATATTCTTTTCAATTATAATTTTATTGTTGAGGCTTCTGGCTTTTAATTTAGGATGGCTAAACATGATCCTTAGGTTGTACATGTGAAGGCACACATTTAAAAGGAAAAACATAAGAACATCTCGTCCTGTCTTTCATCTAAAGCTGAAAGATGTGTTTATACATCCCATTCACACTTACTGTTGATCATCTGGTCTTCTTCTTCTTCTTCTTTCGGCTTTTCCCAGTTAGGGGTCGCCACAGCGGATCATTTGTCCGCTCATGATTGGCAGTGGAGTTTTACGGTGTGATATTTCCTTTACTGAAAACATCAACAGTAAGACAAAGTCATTCAGTTGGTGCACTATAGATATGTCTTCTCATAAGGGGTATCATACACAACTGCAAGGATTACCAGAATATAAAACAAGGATTCCACCTATGTCGTATGCTTTTTATTTCTTTAAAATATGATCCTTATTATAGCTTTTCAAAAAATTGTATTATACATAACATAGTCAAGTAACCAGTCATACAATCCAATAGAGATTAAAAAGTAACAAGAAAAAACTGGCATAACTTTTCATACATTTAGATCAACTTTAAAACATAATACTTGAAGATACACATTATAACAAATGATGTATAATAACAAATATTGTCCTTGCACCAGTAAATACAATCATCCAGTTCCACTAACATCTAAATAAATCAGATCATAAAATTAGCTATTTATACAATCCTGTATATTGTTTTTTAAGATGCCACCTCCCTTTAAACATCTAGCCTTCCTATCCCAACTAAAAGAAATCAGATACATGGCCAATTGTCCACAAACATTTCTATACTGGCCACATCATTCGTAATTGTAAGTGGCCCTAATTTAGTAAAATATGTCAATTTACAAACATCAGTACATGTCAATAGAAATCCATTAATAACCTGCACACATGCAGAGTGCTAACAGATCCAGATATCCTTAACAGACCATAATACCGCACCATAACAGTTTAACATTATTAATAAACAATCAGGATGTCATCCTTTCATATACTAATCCACAAAATGCTATGTAATACCTACAAGAATATTATACTTTACCTCAGATAATTTTCCCTGAGCAACAGTAGAGGGAAGACATTGCTGCATTTTAATTTCTAGTCATTTACTCTTAAAATCCTTAAAAGTGACTCCATATAAAATTCTTCTACATTTCAGCCACTCATACTGACCCTATGTATAGTCTGTATTTCCTCCTCCTCATGCAGGAAGTGTTCAGTCCCTCTATTCAAACTGCAAATAATGTAGCCAGCTGTAAATTACTGGTGTGCACTAACTGATCATAGCTGACTGGTCACATGACAGGCCAAGGTATTAGCTACTGACCATCACTACATGACAACTTTCAGCATTCCCTTGGGTCTTCATGCTTTTCTCACAGTTTGGTCAATTCCTATGATCACATAAGTGCTTGGTGATTTTTTTCCAGTATTTTTAAATTTGTATTGTTTAACTGCACTGTCACATTTTCTTGTGAGCTTATACCTCTAGACCTCTTAGAGCAAGAAATCTGGGCAAAGCCCTAAATAATGGGGGTGGGGGGGCAGAGTCCTAAATTTAGGGACAATTTTTACATATTGCTCTTACATGTCTTATATGGACAGACTGAAGTTGCTGTCGCTATACTCAGTAGCATATTGACTACTTAGAGGTGACTACTGTCTGGCTTACAGGGCTATTTCTGATCCAAATCTAATGAAAATGATGCACATCCATAAGTCAAACGGGACCTCAATCTAGCCTGCGACATAAACAGGATCTGCTGGAGAGATAGATACATCTCTCAGAGGTTGCCACGTCTCTGGAATAGGCTTCCAATCCATATCAAGCAGAGCACCTCCATGACCCTGTTTAAGCGCAACCTGGATGAATGGATTTGAAACCTTAAATTTCTGCTGGGGATTGCCCATGCTTCTCTCCTGGACATGGATAGTCCTTGTTAGAAAAATCTTGGGTATAGACATTATCGCTCATCTAGTATTATATTAGGATTTAATGACTAGGCTTGTAAAGACCCATGGATGAATAGGCAAGTAACATCCTATGAATCTATGAATTTTCTTGAGAGTATGAAGTGTAAAACTCAAATGTCTGTCATTATTTTCTGACTTAAATCTTCAATGATCTGCCAATGATTTACTAGAAAACCACAATTTTATAAAAATAGACCAAAAATATGAAGCAAAAATCTGGACATTCTGCGAAAACCTGCACAGTTGAGAGGTATATGTGAGCGAGCACCTATGAGGTGTCAGTGAAAGCATCAGAGAAAAATAACAGGGATTTGAGCAATAAAACAGATTAAATGTTTAAATAAAATCTGGATGTATTATAAAACTGTAGGAAATAAAGCTTGACTTAATGTTTCAACTAATGTGGAGTGGTGTTGCTTATGTTCTGTCATGTAGCACAGGAAAGACACTACCATACATTTGTATTTTAATATTTTACTTCAGTTCGTTCAGCAAAGCTAGTAATTCGCCTACACAAGGGCAGAACAGTTTGCTCCCACTCCCTCTCTCCTCTAATAAAAATAAAAGCATGTCTTTCAGGACATGCAAATGAGCATCTGACAGAAATTCAGACATTATGGACAGCACTCAGCGTGTTAGATGTATTGTAGTTTTTCTTTCTGGAAAAGGATGCATAATTGAACACACAGACAGATGCATGCATTTGCACGCACACACACACACACACACACACACACACACACACACACACACACACACACACACACACACACACACACACACACACACACACACACTTTGGAAATAATGCTTAGACACACAAAACTTTTTGAAGAAATAGGTATGTATGTGCAAAGCAAGTCTCTCATAGTAGCAACAAATTATCCTGGGTTCTAATCACATAAATCATATTCATCGTAGGCAAGCAGCATTTAAAGACTATAACAGGTATCTTTGCATGCATTCTTGCAGTTCTGCTAAAGTCAGTTATCCCACAATTCCTAGCCATTTGTGAAAACAGCCATATGTCATTTGACAGACTAAGATGGTGACTTTTAACCTTGACATCATATATGTATTGCTTAGGCTGTCTATGTTTTGATGAAACGTCTCTTGTTATTAAACATCAGGTTTTAAGTGACAAGATCAAATGAAGTGCACTAAACACATAACTGAAATGAAAATTCCATAATATATAGCAATAATGCAATATGGTTTCTGTCAAGGTGCACTGGTAATCATAAAGACAAAGGACTCATTTTTCCATTGTTCGCTTGGACTTTTCTTAGACATTTGATGTCATTAACCATCTCTTACTCCAGTACATGTTACAACAAACACATTGGTTGGTCTACTGCATTTGTGAAGTGGCTTGCAAATTACTGCTGTAACTGAATATCAACAGAACAGGGGCAAGGAAAACTCTCTTACTTATTCTTAACCAATGTAGACATTCAACAGGGAGCTGTCCTTGGGCCATTACTGTTCAACATCTTTGCTAGTGATATGCACAAACATACAAAAGATTATTTTTTGTTCCTCTTTTGCTTCATTTTGTCTGGCTTAGACCAGTTTCACCCATTGATTACCAGGTCTACCAGCCTCTCCTACAGCCCTTTGTCTATCTATGTTATAATACTGGGGCTAGCATGGAACCTAAGGGCATCTTGGGTTGATGTGCCATTGACTGACTCCCCAGGCTTTTTATTTATTTATAACCACCCCCTTGATTCCCCCTCCCTCAAATTAACTTGTTATGTCTGAGGGCTACTTTCCTCTATGGACCATGCCTCCCCATAGGAAACACGCAGATGAATGCCCTCCCCCTCTGGAATGTTCTCACCCATCCCTCTCTAACTAAATACAGGTCATATAGGACATAGTTAGAGTTTTATACCTCTTCCCCATGGCACTGACTCAGCATACAAAAATACTGAATTAATTCTATAGGCAGACAGTGCTACTTTGGTACACTGTTTTACAATTTCTGATGTTCACCTCAAAATTTCAAGTCAGCTACAGCTTACTTAATAGATGGATAGATAAACCAAAGTAAACCGATGGATAGTGAGAAAAAGAACAAATTAATTATAGTTCATAAAGAACAATATTACATTAACCCATGCCATCCACTAACAACTCTTTAAGGATTAACCAATCTTCTACTAATAGTTACTTCAAAGAAATACATAGAGGAGTAACAAAAGAGTATAAAAGTAACTTCTTTGAACACATGACCATGATACTCAGATCGCCATAAGTAACTGTGGAAATTATACAGGATAATACAGGATAAACAATCATTTTCTGACACAAATAAAAGAATTGCAGAAACATTACTTTTGCCCAGATTATTATATGGTACAGTGGTCATCTGACATAACAGTAAAACAGTCCTAACCAACTTGACCTCAGCTTATAACAAGATAATCATATTTCTACCAGGGAGAAGATAAGATCTTACCACTGTGCTCTGCACAAGAAAATATCCCTTGAAAATTAGCTAAGATTCATACTTATAGTATTTACCAAAAATTCCTGCACAAGTAATCCTGCCCTTCTTCAAATAATCTATTACCACCAGATCATCCAAAGCCTCTTAAAGATTAAAAAAACGAAATACAAAAATAAAAGATAAAGCTCCAAGATTGTATTTTTCACTATAATGGAATAAGTTATCCCACAAATTAAGAGTGACATCATATTATAGGTTCATGGGTTCATAGATTAGTACTAAGCTAACTGCCCTTGCGAGCCATTTTAAGCTTAGCCAATTATCCTTTGTGAGACTCAAACCCTGCACCTTGTGTTTGTAAGGTAAACACTTTAACCATTAGGCCACCCTCCCAACCCCCTTTGATGGAGATCAATTAGGAAGAAAGCCAGCAACTCTGAAATTACTGAATAAAATGTGGGATTACAAAGCATCAACCACATTTGTGAAATATGGCTGAACAAGAAAACCTGGAAATATTGGAATTTCCCTAACTTGTAGGGGACTCCTAAGCATACGCACTACTTCATGTTATTAATGTATGAAAAACATTAAGGAGAAGAGAGGAAAGAAAGAGGTGACTAAGTAAAACAGTTTTTGTTCTCAACAGTATTTTTATAAAAACAGGACAATCTGCATGTTATAAAGTAAAGCTTTTTCGGTTATTTGGGGGTGTAATAGGGATACTAAAGTAAACAGCTTCCCTTCCCCTCTTCTTTCTTCTTTTTCACTTTTAGGAAATGTAGGCAATTCACTGTAAAAAAGAAGAAAGCCTGGACAAAAAGAGCATGATACAGGTAAAACTTATATGTTTTTTCTTCCTTTTGTATGGGGGAATGATTAAGGCCCTTGACTTGACGTAACAACAAGTTTTAAAAGGGAAGCAAGTAAAGAAAAGAACAATGACTGTAATGAAAAATTTTCCCCTAGCAAATAAATGTTCACAGTGTAATACAACAAGCTTGTAGCTGAAGGCAATCGTTTACCTGGTTCTCACATTTCTATGGAGACAAGCTGATAAGGGCAACAAAAACAGAATCCCATTTTCTTACAGTGGATTAAAGTTAGTGCTTACTGAAAGCATTCAAGTTATCTTCTCTATTCCTCTCCCAGATGTAGAAAACAACAAGTAGACAGCACTTAGTAATCAGTAGAAGCACTGGCTGTGCCATGAGCCTTAGCATGGATAACCCTCACTGTAGGTCAATTCAAGCTTTTGAGTGTAGCTGTCAATCTAGAACAATTGTCCCTAGCAGAACGGTTAAACTTTAATGATATGAAAATGTACATAACTTAATATAAACACACAAAAGTAACAGATATATTTGAGGGTTTTCATTAAAACCAAAAGTCTTGCAAGATGCAATATTGCTGTCACATCCATTTGAACCTAACAACTGCAAAAAAAGATCAATCTGCCAAACTATTGTGTATGTAACACAAAAGCTGAAACTAGACATTTAAAAAAAAAGCTGTTATACATAAAAGGTGGGAATAACAATGTTATGTTCAAATGTGAATGGTCTCACAGATATATACAAAAAGAAAGAGTAGTGAACTACATTAAAAATGCAGAGCGCAAAAGGGTCTCCTGTAGTATAGCTATTTGGAAAGAACTAAGCATATAAATTTGATAAAGAAAGGATTTCAGGATGGTTATTCAGTGAAAAATCTGGGACAAAAGAAAACGGGAGTAATTATACTAACTGCTAGAGGAGCTTCAATAGTGATAGACAGGAAAAAAGATAATGGTAAATTTGTAGTAGTAAGGGGGTACTGGCAAGGAGGAAAATTATGCTGGCATGTATTTATATTCCACCTAAAACTTGCTGCAATGGAGCTTATGAAAATTCTGGGAGAATAATTAATCAGTTTTCAGCAGGGAATATTACTTATCTGTGGGGAGTGGAATTCGATTTCAACACTGAGGATGTATCTGGGGAGCCCAGAAGGGAAAATATAACAAGAGGATAGATTCTGCGAATTCAGTAGTAGGAGCTCAGAGTGAATTTATACATTATTCCCCAAGATACAAAACCTGGGCAAGGCTAGACAGAAATTATATTTCACCAGAACATGTGCATTTAATTGAAAGGTTTGTTACACATCCAGTAACTATTTCAGATCTTGCCAACAACTAAAATAAAAATGCATAGTGATAAAACAAGAGACACTGGTGCTTCCTTACCTACCTGTTAAATGGAGGGTAATTCAACGAATGGGTAATGGAAATTATTCAGAAGTTAATGGGGAAGACAAAAATGTCTTCAGAAATATAGCTTGGGTGGGATAAAATAAAAGTGGAGTTTAAAACAGATTAAAAATAAAAGAAAAAGGGATCTATGTTACTAGATTGAGTTTTCAGCAACTTGAAATTCATACTGGTGAGACATGATATGATCAAATTTCTGAAAACTTGAACATGTAAAAGACTTATTTTTTGTGTGGGGGTGTTTGCAGGGGGCAAGCCCCCCTGCACCCCTCACACCCCCTGCAAATTAAATACACCAACTCCAAGATCGCACTACATTGAGGAAAACAGTACATTTCCCGATCCGCACTATACAGCAATCTCCATTCAAAAGCTTTGAGTTTTTCAGAAATTCGATTATATTGTGTCTCACTGACATGAATTTTGAGTTTTTGAAAACTTAATCACCTGATAACCATATCTTTTTCTAGATCCCTAAGTAAAAACAAAAATTATTTAGAGGGACTGACAAAGGTTAAAGTGGCAGAATTGGGGAAAATTTACAAAACAGGAAGGGGTTCAACTGCAGAGTGCCAAAGAGAAAATAAGGGATTACCTTGAATATTCTGCACGAGTTTAGAAAGACTGCCATTAAGTAACCACTTTTTGAAAATAATTACTGAGCACAAAAACTTTTATTACAAAGGCTCAGGCAACAGAAAGTAGAAAGGGTTATTGCCAACCTTAGGGAGCTTACAACAAGTAAAATAACCAGAGATCCTGTATAGGTTTTAGAAATATTTTGGAAATTTTATAAAATCTATATAAAGCACAGAATTTTATTTTGTGTTTTAAACTGTAAAAATTTAACAGTTTGTTGAATGTCTTTTTGGAGCTTTTCTCCCCGGGCCTCCATTGAAAATGGACATGTATCCAGTCGGACTATCCCAGTAAACAAATGTAAAGTAAATAAATAATAAAATAATAAATAATGTGGAAATCAAGTTTAAATACAAATGGAAATGTTTGTGGAAGAACTAAATATGCCAAAATTAGTGGTAGATGAAGCTCAATTACTAACATGATTGGAGAAGATGTTTAACCAATCTGCAGGAAAATCTACAGGAATAGATGGTATTCCTGTAGAAGCAAGGCATAAAGAAAATGATAAAGATCTACAAGGTTTTGTTTAACAGCAGGAGAAGCACCAAAATCTTGGAAGAAAGCTGTGCTTGCTGTATTACCTAAAGTTAGCAAAGACCCATCAGATCTAGCTTCCTATAGGCCCATTGCGATTCTAAGCCATGATTATAAAGTGTTTGTCTATAATGGCTAAATGAATGTCAAAAGTGAGGCCAAAATTGAAAGATATGGATCAATATGGTTTTGTGGAGGGGAGGTAAACATTTGACAACATAAACAGAACACTCATGATCCACAGGGAAGCAGAATATAAGAAAATACCACTGTTACTAGTAGGTCTTGATGCACAGAATGCATTCAATGGAGTAAACTAGGATTTTATAAGTACAACAATGGAATCATTTGCATTCCTTGATAAAACAAGGAGGTTGATCAGGAGGATATGAAGGACTGGAGCCATAAATTGAAGTGGGGGCTCCTCTCTAAGTTCTGTTTGATGAAAGGAACCACTCAGGACTGTCCTCTTTTCCCTTTATTTGCATTATATTTAGAACAAATGGCAAGAAAATGAAGGGCTCAGAAATTCGAGGATACAGTTGGTATAGTAATAAGGAAATGTTGGCTTTATTTTCAGATGATATTATTTTGTACGTGATAAAAACCAGAAAAGGATATTTCAGTAATGTGGAACATTCTGAGACAGTTTCAAGTCTTTTTGGGATACAAAATTAATAAAGATAATACAAAGGCAATAGCTGTAAACTATGTATCCACATACAAATTGGTTCAGTAATACCGATATTTATATGGACATGATAAAATTAAATACTTAGAAGTATTAAAAAGGATTCAGTTATGGGAGCTAAATATATGTATGTAGGAAGAGACTAAACAAAAGATAATACAAAAACTGAGAAACCGGAAGCTCTGTTTTAAGGAATATGGAAAGAAAGATACAAGCATAGAAAATGTTTTTAGTCAGTTTAGCTTTTATATACAGGTCAGGCATATTTTTATCAACCAGAGAAAAAGTTGTGGCTACCAATCATTAAAAAGAGTTGAAAGATTTTATTTGGGAAGGGAAAAGTGCAAGAGTCAAATGGGATAAGTTGATTCTACAGATAGAAGGAGGTGGTTTGGGATTTCCCAATTTGAAGGGTGTATTTCACAGCTACATGGTTAAGGTTCCTATATGTAGCACAAGCAGAAAGTTATAATTCAAAGTGGAAAGGGCTGATGATGAAACAGGAAAGAAGCTCAAGAAAAAGGAGAGAGACTGGGGTTTGGGATGCAGATTCTTAAGGAGAAAAATAGCTAAACAGAATATTATACTCAAAGCAGCAGAAAGTATTGTAAGAACTAAGCCAACAAGGGAATGGAGGAATATTCTAGTGATAGGGATGACCGCAATTAGGGTTACAGAGAATAGCCAAGAGAGGAATGAAATTTACTGGAGAAAGCTGGCAAAGGAACCAAAGTATTGGAAGCAAATAATTAGACAGACAACAGTAACAGAATAGGGAGAGGTCAAGGATTAATTCGGACTGCAGACCTGCCTTCCTTATCATAGACTGACATCAGATTATAGGCAAAGTGGAAAGGATAAAGAGATCCTGAGTGAAAGACCTTCACTGGTAGAGTTTTTTTGTAGGATCTAGAACAGAAGCTACTGTTAAACAATGGATAATTAGGAGGGAATATAAAATACTGCATGATAACTATAGGAATCAGAGGTGGTTAGAAAGGATTATGAAGAGAAGTTGGATAAGTACCTTCACAAATAAATAATGGTAGGACATATGTAAGGCTCTGAAATATGCAACAAAGTCTAGAAGATTTAGGATATTTGCTTGTAATCATTTGCATAAGTATTTTATAGCCCGAGCAGACTCCAAAGAATTTTCCTCAGGTAGACTGAAAATGCTGAAGGTGTGACAGGGAAGAAAGAGGTAGCTGGGAACACCTTTTTGTGGTTGTAATGAGTCAGCAGACTTAAAAAAAAAATCCCTGCAGACTACTCTGTCAGAAATATTAGGTAAGTAAGCTGGCGTAACTAAGGAAATGATTTTTTGAGCTGTGATACAGAATTGGAATTGCCTAGACACAGGCCTTGCAGAGTTTAATTCTGGTGGCTGCTAAAAAAGCAATTACTAGAAAATGGAAATCAAAGTCTAAACCATCTGTACTAGAAGTAGTGAATATAGTAACAGAGATTAAAGAGATGGAAGTGGGAGCTTTAGGAAGGGTTGGAGCAAATTGCATATAAGGAAATGGGAATTGTGGGAACAATATTTACAGAATAATGTTTAAAAGGATGAATGAGGTTTAAGGGAAGGCAGAAAATGAATGACTGTATAGAAGATAAGTGACTTATGTTGGCAACTGAAAATACGGCAATATGGTTGTTTTTATATAAAAATGTATGACTGCCTATGTCATAAATGATTAAGATGTTTAACAAAACTAAGGCAGCAAGACAGCAAAAATAAAATTATCCTATTTATAAACACAAGTTTCTTAAACTTCCAATATTTTTCATATGTTAATAGTATGTGCTACACTGAAGCATTATTGTCACCTTACATGTTTCTTGCTCTACTTTAAATTTCTTAAACCCAGTATGGCCATCATGAGTACTGCCGCACTGCAAACCTGTAGGAATGGTGGGACGAATGGTGCAACCACCCCAGGCACCAGCTTACAGCGGGAGGAAAAATCACTGTCTATATCAATAGTAAAAAGGTGGAAAAATGTCACACTTATGCTTCACATACGTTTTACCAGTGGCTTGCTGATCCCTTCCCCTTTCGCTACAGAAAAAAAAATCTGTACATTTCTACAGTTTACATAAAGGTACAAACTTAAAGAACCTACCTAAAAAGAATGATCTCCTTCTGATTGGGACAATGGCTGCAAAAGGTTATGACATCCTCACACATCTGTGAAGTTCATGCAAAACGTGTGTACTGTATTTTTCTTTTGCTCAAAACATGCTACTCAGTAGTGGACTTCAAGATGGCTACTCACTGATCAATGACTTAACTTCAGCTTTCCTAGTGTGAAAAAGAAACAGATATAAGGGTCAAGAACTCTATCAATTTTAGTAAATTCCATTTCTGGTTAGTAATTACACTGCTTGGATGCTAGTACAGAAGAAACTAAGACAGCCTGAAAAAAATCAGCTAGAAAAAGGTGAAGAGAAAACAATGACTGAGAAGAATCTTGCAGTTGTTCAGCAAATTCCTCTAGAAAACTGAAAGCTAGTGTGTTCAGCCAAAGCAGTTCACTTTGGTTGAACACATTGCTTCCAATATTCTATAGGAAACAAGTCAGCCAAATGTGCCCAGAGCTGATTCAAATACATGAAACATTGAAGGAGTGTGTCAACTCAAATAAGAAAATGCTGAGAATTTACACAACTATTCAGATGAAGTGATAAAACTGCAAAAATCAGAGCTCAAAATGAAGAAAAAGCTACATGAGTGTAAGACTGCTCAAGGACAGAGGATTCAAAAAATGGTACAGAGGACAGATCACATATCGAAAACCTGAGATCTTCTGCTGTACCATAGAAAAATGGAAGGAACAGACTGTATTAATTTTATGAAAGCACAAATAAGCAACTGGACTGTTGTTCCAGAGCAGGACTGAAAGGGCACATCGATTGTATGCTCCAACTTGGCCATAAGAAAGCAGCCAAGACCTACATTAATGCAGGATAAAGAGTTTATCCTGACAAAACTGTAGCAGAAGGGCAAACTATTAATGATTGGAGACAGTGGTGTGTTTGTGGAAATTATTATTCACTGTACACTAGGCAGAAGAGAAGCAAATTGTATTAATCAACAAAGGTAGAGACATAGGTGTGAAATTCAAGCCGCTATATCCAGCTGTCTTCAGAATATTTTTCCAGAAGGATCAAACTATTTTTTTATGCAGAACAGGCTAAGGAGGAAATGCAAATGTTAGTCCAACAAAAAAATGAGCCATGAAGCAGAAGGGGACTCTGTTTCTCAGTCTTCTGATAATAAAGCTCATAGAGAAACTTTGTCAGTGGGAGACTTGTCAGTGAAACTTTTTCCAATGGTCCAAAGGAAAATGCACAAGACAGAGAAAAAAAGCACAAGAATTGGGAATACCTTGAACCTGAACTAGAGTCTGGGGTTGGGAGATTGAGATGAACAGAAGAAGACCAGCAACATTGGAAAAGGTAAATAAATGTGACACTGCAAAGTATCAATCATATTTGTAAAATATGGCTGTATAAGAAAAAGTGGAAAGAATAGACTTTTGTTGATTGTGTTAAGCTTGCGTGGGACTGAAAGGCTTTTGCCCCACTTCATGTCATTACTGCTTGGAGAGGCACTAACGGGAAGGGAAGAGGAAGGAAAAGGGTAATTAAATAACAATTTCTGTTATTAACAGTATTTACATAAAATTTCTCATGAATGTCATAACATAAAGCATCATCAAATATTGTTGTATGTGAAAGAAACTAAAGTAAACGGAAGTCTTTTTTCCTTTCTTTTTTCATTTAAAGAAATGTAAGCATTATAATAGAAGACAGAAAAAAGGATGGACAAAGGCAGGTTTAAGTTAACAGGCTGTAATCTTGGGTTGCTCAGTTCGGGGATGGGGTGTAAAAGTATACAAATCATAATATATGTACAGCTAATATGTTTCTCTTACTTTTGTATAGGTGAATACCTGGATTAAGACTCATCGGCCAAATCTAATAACAATTTTTAAGAAGAAACATGTAAATAAGAGAACACTGAATGTTATGAAGAGCTTTCTTTTAGCAATAATGCTCAGCATGACTTTAAATGCCTGCAGACAAGAAATGTATTTTTTCATATGTTTCTAAGGAGACAAGCTGAGTATAGGGTAATTAAGAAACCATTGCTCTGGCTTTTCAAAGTTAAATGTTAATACTATCTGAATGCTTGTAAGTTTTTTTTCCATATCTGGGAGGGGAATAAAGATAAAGAAAGACAGCAATTAGTGTAACTAGGATCACAGGCAGTAACATGCATTTTAGTACGAAAAAACTTAACTTTAGGTCAAATGACGCCTGTGTGGACAGTCGTCTATTTGAGACAATTGTTGGGTAAACAATTATTTAAAGATATACATAGTTTTGGTGTGTTTCTATTAATTTAATAAGTTATGGGGGTGTTCTGAGGTGTATTTTTTAGGGTTTTCTTAAAAAAGTTTTGTACAATATGACATAGGCTCAAGTGGAGAGAAGACAACAACTGTATAAAAGATCAAACTGCCAAACATTGGGAGGGGGGTACATGTATCACAAAAGTTGGAAATAGACATCTAAAAAAGCTGCCATACATAATAGCTGGGAATAACAACTTATCATAATGGTGACACCTTCCATATTATCCTGAAATGTGAATGGTCTCACAGGTATAGATAAAAAAGAAAGTTGTTGTTGTCTTTTTGTTGTTTGTCTTTCAGCTTTCTCCTGGTAAGGGGTTGCCACAGCAGAACTCTGGTCCGCTAATGATTGGCAGTAGATTTTTATGAAACACCGAGGTGTCACTCGATGCTCAACCTTCAACAAAGGCACGCCCATTTACACACGCATGTCTTTTGATTGCTACACAACTATGGGGAGGACATGCAGACTCCACACAGAAGGCACTCCCAAGCGCAGCCAAGAATTGAATGGGAGAACCTCTTGCTGTGTGGTAACAACGCTACCACCGTGCCACCGTGTGAATCATAGATAAAAAAAGAAAGTACTGAATTATATTAAGAAATGCAGAACACAAATAGCAATGCTACAGGAGACAGTTGGAAAGAAATGAGCACATGAATCTGGTAAAGAAAATATTTCAGGATGGATATTCAGCAGAGTATTAGGGACAAAGGAAAAGGGTGTACTTATAATAATTGCTAGAGGAACTTCAATAGTGACAGAAGAGGAGGAGATAATAATGGTAAATTTGTGATAGTAAGGGGCTACTGGCAAGGGAGGAGGACTATGCTAGCATGTATTCATATTCCAGGTAAAACTGCTCTCATGGGGCTTAAAAAATTGGGGAGAAATCAGCTTTCAGCAAGGAATGTTATTCATAGGTGGGGACTGGAATTTGATTTGCAACAGCAAGGATGTATCTGGGGGGCCTAGAAGGGAAAATGTAACAAAAGAGGGTAGATTTCTGAAGAAAATTCTGAAAAATACTTGGTATGGAAGACATGAATTCAATAATGTACAACAACTGGACTACACTAGACAAATCATATTTCACAGAAACATGTGCATTTAACTGAGGGCCTTTAAACACATCCAATAACCATTTAAAATCATGTGCCAATAACAACCAAGATAAAAATGAAAGGTAAAACAAAGAGAGATACTGGCACTTGCCCACCTACATGTTAAAAAGAGAGGAATTTAAGGAATGGGTAGTAGAAATTACTCAGGCGTGATTGGAGAAAACAGAAAGTTCTTCTGAAGTTATAGTTAGTGGGCTGAAATGAAAGTTGAGTTTAAAAATAGGGTAGAAAAAAAAGAGATGATTAAGAAGTAACCAGACTTATTTACAGGGTCTGACAATCAAAAGTTAAGGTACTGCAGAACAAGGGGAATCTGACAGAACAAGAACTGGGTAATATGCACGAGTTTAGAAAGCTGTTTAGCAACTGTTTTTTGATAACTCCAGAAAACAACCACTTTTGCACAACAACTTAGGCAACAGAATGTAGAAAGGATTGTTGGTAAACTTAGCTTAGAACAAGAAAATAAATAACCAAAGATCCTGTACAGGTGTTAGAGATATTTCGGAAGTTTTATGAAAAGTTGTATGATGCAGAGAAGTGTGGAAATCAGGAAAAAGCACAAATAGAAATATTTGTGGAAGATTTAAATATGAAAAGGTTAGAGGTAAACGAAGCTCAACAATTAACAGTTAAGACAGGAGAGGAGATAAAAACAATCATAAAAAGCCAGTCTGCAGGAAAGCCTGTAGGAATACATGTCACTCCAGGGGGTCTTATGAAGCTAGGAAGGAAGAGAGCAATAAAGATCTGGAAGGTTTTGTTCAACAGTATTTTAAAGGGAGGGAAAGCACCAACATCCTGAAAAAAAGCTGTGGCAGCTATAACACCTAAAGATGATAAAGACTCATGACATCCGGCTTCATACCGGCCATGCTTATGTCTACAATGGCAAAAAGAATTGCAAAGATGTTGCCAAAACTGACTGATCCAAATTTATGTAGTTCTGTGAAGTGGAGGTGAATATCTGATAACATTAATAGAAAACTGATGAAGAGGACGCACTCCACAAAGTAAGCTGGGGTTTTGAGTAGGGCAATGGAAGCATTTGCGTTCCCCAATAAAATAATAAAGTTAATTAGGATGATACAAGAGGGATAGGAGGCAAAAATCAAACTGGGAAGATTCTTCTTGGATAAGTTGTGTCTGAACAGAAGAACCAGGAGGGGTGACCTCTTTTTCCCTTTATCAGCATTATATTTAGAGCCAATGGCAAATAAAATAAGGGACTCAAATTCAAGGATATAATTGTTATGGTAATCAAGAAAAGTTGGTTTTATTTGCAGATGATATGTTGTACATGATAAAACCAAAAAAGGACATCTCAATGTTGTGGAATACTATGAGACAGTTTCAAGTTTTTTCAGGATAAAAAAATAATGGAAAAAAAAAAACAAAGTCTATAGCATAAATGATATACCCACATATGAACTGGTTTAGCAATGCCCATATTTATGAGGCATGATAAAATTAAATATTTGAAATAATTCTGTTACATTAGTTAAGGATATGTGGGAAGAAGCTAAACAAAAGAGAATACAAAAACTGAGAAACTGGAAGGTCTTCTCTGTGGTTACTGATAGCAAGATACAAGCAGTAAAAATGTTTTTAGTCCCTTTAATTTCATCAATCAGAGTAGAAGTCTTGGAAAGTAATTATTCAACAATTTTATCTGGGAAGGAAAAGGGCAAGAGTCAAGTGGGATAAGTTGATCCTTCCAATAGAATGAAGATTAGGATTACCTGATTTGAAGGGATAAGTGTAGAGGTACAGAGTTAAGGCTCTTATACATAATGCAAGCAGAAAACTACAATTCAAAGTAGAAAAGGATGATGATGATGATGATGACGAAGCAAGGGGAAACAGAAAAAAAAACAAGAATAGAGTGGGATTTTGGATGCATATGCTTTAAGAAATCAAGCAGCATCATAGGTGTGCACTAGGCTAATGGCCCAGGGGCCTTTACAAGCCTAGCCATAAGATTACCCTGGTATAGTGCCACCTGACCTTAGTTCCCAGTGCCTCTGTTGAGTAGAGCCACTGGTGTTATCCCCGGGGTGAATTTTCTGTTTCCCATCCACTCATCAAGATTTCTCTTGAAGAGGGTCAGTGAGGTACTCTACTTGACATGTATGAGAAGTCTGTTCCATAGCATGGGCAGTCTCCGGGTTATGAACCTGTCCCTCCAGCATGTTCTATTAATTGTGATAATGAGGTTGAGGTCTCTGGAGCATGTGGTGTGGAGGGATTGGGATTTCTTTAGATGTAGCATTTCTAACAGAGCTGGGTCAGACATGGCTTTGTAAGTCAAGCAGAGATGGCCTCTAAGTAGGCGATATGAGACACAGAATAGTTGGAGTTTTTTTGAGTCTGTCCATATAGGACAAGTGTTTAAGGGCTAGGATCCTCTTTGTGAGGTACTTTTGCAGCCTCTCCAGTTGTTGCAGGTGTCTAGTGAGGTACATGCCAAATGGGGTATTGTACTCAATGATTGGCCTAATGAGGGAAGAGTAGAGGGAGACAATGACCTCTTTCTTCCTGGATGCAAAACCCTTAGTAATGAGACGTGTAACATAGGAATTTCTGACCACAGTGGCAATGTGGTGATCAAAAGAGAGGTAATAGTTACAATGCTAGCTAAGGAACATTTTCTCAACCTACAAGGGAAACAGCATATGAAAGTAACACATAACAGACAGTGCACTTATTATTCAGTATTAATTATTTTCCTTATACACTCCAAAAATGGTGGTTGTATTATAAATTGTCAATAGGATGTTTTTTGTTCACTTATATCTTCCTCTTTTATTCCTTTTCATACTTTCATTTTAATTGCATGCCTTTCCCTATTATATACGTCCCTACTTTCCTCTCAATCTATACCTACCTTTCGTTTTCCATTACATACTTCCCCTGTTCCTCCATTCTTGTTTCTAATTTTCCCATGTTCTTACTTTCAGCCTTATACTTATCTCTGCCTTGCCTAATACTCACATACGTGTGCGCACGCGCACACGCACACTCACACACACACACACACACACACACACACACACACACACACACACACACACACACACATATATATATATCCCACACATATACATATAGTGGTATATTATTGAATCTAGTGATCACTATGAGGCCTGTGGAGCTGCACTGGTGTACTATCTGAGCATGCTGGGAATAGGAACAAGAATAGATACAGATGCCCTCAGTGGAAAAAACATAACCCCTTCCTATAAAAGGAATGGATATGCAGAGATGAGACAGGGCAATTGTAGTGAGGGGTGTTCAAGAGGAAAAAGACATTTCCAGAAAAAGAGAAGAGTCACTGTTATTTAGAGAGAGATATGTTTGCCTCTCAGGGAGAGAGTTATATGGCCTAGAAAAATGACTCTTGGAGGATACCACCAGATAGTTGACTGGAAGAGAGTTTGGAGTAACTGGAAGATACCTGTAAAACTATCTGGAGGATTATCAGAGCTTTGCCTGAAGAATACTTTCAACATTTGGTGGATGTCTTGGTCCGGAGATGAACCATGGAACAAGAACCATAAGGCTCCTGTTGTTGTTTGAGATACTTTTCTAAAGCAGAATTTTACTTGTTTCTGTTTAAGCTGTCACCTCACAATAAGTGCAAGCCAGCTAAACCAAACATACTTTCTCCGGTGAATATGGCATACTACACTGGCATGTTTGTTCAGCAGGCACACTTTGGTGTATAACATGCCAAACTCGTTTATTTTATGTTTCTGCATTGCTGCCTGCAAATGTTAATACCAATGTAAGTACGTTTCCTATGTGGTAAAACTACTGTTCCTTATTTGTTACCATGCTTACCTGCAGAGAGAGAGAGAGGGAGGAGGATAGATATGTGCTTGGTAAGAGACTGATATATTTTCAGCAAACTGTGATTCTGATGTGAGATAACACAGTGAAAAGATATGAAGCTTTTTTTGAGTTTCTGTGAGTATAAAGTATAACAAAATTAAAATTCAGAGTGGTGTTTTCTAAAGATTTGTAAAATGAAACAGTGTGTGTGGAGCGGGGGGGGGGGGTAGTAACTCTCCCAAACAAGTACTGTTGAAGTTACCACCTATGTGTTAAAGACATGGATGCCTCTCTCTTTGCCCCACTGAAGTAGAGTCTGAGACATAGAAGATAAACTCTGAGAGTGAAACATTTGTAACCAGATTTAAAAAGAATTATATGGCATGGAAAACAGGCACTGAATGATAAGCACTCATTGATGCTTAACAAAATGATATGAAACCTCTAAAAAGTTGCTTATGAGGGATGTACATAGTAATATGCTGGAACCAAACACCTAGATAATGAATGTATGAATCTGTTGTAAGGATATGGAGGGTATTCAGAGACTTTAGCTCAGCAGTGCTAAGAGTCTTTTGTTATTGTGCTCCAGCAACACCACAGAGCTACCTAGTAATTCAAATCATGCAAAACATGCAAGAGTCACACTGAGCAAAAACTCATTAGTGACCTATTTGTATATCTTATCGAACACATAAGCGTTCCCCACACAAACCCATACAACACTGTTGCACTGACATGCAGTCTTACACACACACACACACACACACACACACACACACACACACACACACACACACACACACACACACACACACACACATATGCACACAACCTACTATAGTCACAATCATGCCCCTTAACACACATACATGTGTGTGTCTGTGTGCATGTGTGAGCATACTTATGCATGTTCACACATACATACATGCACATAGCCTCATACTACTTACCTGCTGTAGCGCTAACACACTCACAGCTGCCATAGACAGCAGTGGGCACACACTGTCAAGCTACTGTGTACACCTCACTGCTCTTCCCTGAAACAGTGAGATACACTGAATCTCTCTACTATGCTATTTTGATCTCAGTGTACAGCTCTGGGGCTGAGTACATAGATAATTTATATTAGCCAGAAGCCCAGACTGTTCCATTCAGGCATTAGTCAGCAAGACTGCTGAATTGTTACTATACAATCCTGCATCGCTTCAGACGTCTTTAAAACCTCTGCCACATAATGTACTGAGCAGTCCTTCTAGAAACAGGATTGTGCAGTGTTATGTTTTCTGAACAACCCCCTTGTGTTAAGAAAAATGTTCCTGCAGTATAAAGCATATGCTTAGCAATGCTGGTGAAAGAAATTACTGAAGCAAACAGTGAGCATGGCAAAACTGTTCTGAAATTTCAGACTTCAAAAAGAGTGGCTTATTGTGTTTAAATTTAACTAAGCATTACTGGTTAAGTTACATGTGACTTGGGAAAAGCTGTGGAAATTCTCCAAATGTAAGACAGTCTTGAAAATCAAATCAAATTGTGGAAAAGTGATGTGTATAAAAGAAAGGGCTATGTTGAGAGGACTTAGAGCAATTGCTCATAGGGCTGTTCAACAGGAAACAGACACTGTCAGAAAGAGAGAACACCACTGTCATTGACATATACATAGATACATATACAGAGGGAGAGAGAGAGAGAGAGAGAGAGAGAGAGTGAGAGAGATGACCATGGGTAGTGACTGTTGGAGGATATCAGCCAGAAAACAGACTAGAAGACATTTTGGATTAACATGAAGATACTGTATTTATAGGATTACCAGAAGTCCTGCCTGAGGAATATATGGAACTTTGGTGAATGTGATTTTGTTTCAGGAAGATCCAAAGAAAGAACTGGAAGACTTTTTATGTTGTTAGAGAGACTTCACTACACTAGAAATATGCTTATTTGCATTATAAGTGGTTCCCCTCACTGTATATAACAGTGTACTAAACCAAAAGTGCTGGCTCCAGTAAGTGTTGCTTTCTGATGCATGTATTTATGGTTACAGTTAATTTGGTCAAATTACATTTGCGCAACGCAAGTTAACTGCTTTCAATTTTGAGCGTAAGGCTGCTTGGGCATACTCTGTCTTGGGTGAGTTCCATTTAATCAATAAAGGTAAGTAGTGTTTCTGGGAGTTTGTGTGACAGTGCCTCTGCTTTAAGGGTAGGGCTAGCTAAGGGGATGTATTTAGTTTGTTTGTGAATGTGAGTGTTTTAGGGGTTAAATGAGATGGATTTACTTTGTGAGTGTGTGTGTGTGTGTGTGTGTGTGTGTGTGTGTGTGTGTGTGTGTGTGTGTGTGTGTGTGTGTGTGTGTGTGAATGTGAGTATTTTAGGGTTAAGGTTAGGTAAGAGGACAGATTTTAGTATGTCTGTGAGTGTGCTTGCTAGGGATTGGTGTAGAGTTTGTGTTTATGAGTGTGGTGAGTGTCTAAACTGTGTTGTGTAGTGGTAGTGTTATGGAAAGAGCTTTTTCATGTAAGTTGCACATTAAGGTTAGGGTCAGGTTTAAGATTAGCATGCATTACTAAGGTAGGCACGGTGGCTTCAATGGGTGGAGGTGGGGGTTGGCTAGATGAAAGTAACTGTCATTGACCATCTTGTTATTTGCTGTCTTTTAAGCAGTTATAGAATTTATGTGCATTTGTGAGAAGTTAAGATGGACTATTTAACCAGATAATGGCTGATATGAATAACTGCCTGGGAAGTTTGATTTTGCAAGACTAGTGCAATTTGTTCATAGGTTATAGGCTCATGGGTATATACTAGGTCAATGACCACTGTGGCCTTTATAAGCCTAGCCAAGCATCCCAAATGTATCCTGCACGTTTATGTGTCTTAGATGTTATTTTAAATGATATATGTATGCTAGGGCAAGATTTACAGGCTGTTTCTGTCCATTAGAGACATGGATGCTAGAACAGTGTTGTATTTCATATTTCCCATCCACTGGTTCAGGTTTCTCTTGAATAGGATTTGTAGGAAGAGCTTTGCTTCATACCAATATGAAGCTTGTTCCAGAAAAGGGGGATTCTCTGAGGCATGTACCTGTCCCACCATGTCCTAGCTATGTTACAACCAAAGTTTAAATCCCTAGATCAAGTAATTCTGATGCTATTCATTTTACATATATGCAAAAGGTCCATCAGAGTTGCATCCAAGGTTGCCTTGTATGCCAGGCATAGATTGCCTCTCAACAGTCTGCAACAGTGTACAGAGATAGGGCTTTGAGGTGATCTGCATAGAACATGCTGTTATGTCCTGTATTTTTATTGTGAGGAACCACTGTGGATGTTCTAGTTGTTGCATGTGCCTAGTCAGCTGCATATATTAGGGCAATACAGTGGAACAATGACTTCCTTGGACTTAGATAACATGCCCTTGCTTATAAGTTGAGCAGCATAGAATGGTTTCCACACTACCTTAGATATGTATTGGTTAAAAGCTAGGTTACTATCTACATACATACCTGAATCCCTAACTACTGGTACTACTCTTAGGGGGGTGTGCTATCGATGAGCTAATTCCTAGGATAGCTGACTTCCGAAAATGTACTATTATGCATTTCTTGGCAGTGAGTTTTTAGCTGTGGCTTTCGTAACAGTCATTTGTGTGTGTTATTCCCTCCTGTTGGATGTTAGTGTCTTGAGGGGATTCTTTGACTACTCCTAGTTTACAATCATCTGCAAACTTGGTCAGCCAGAGATGTTTGACATTGGTCTTGACTTCTTAGATGTAGATGCCAAAAAGAAGCAGACCCAGCACAGAGCCATGAAGGGCTCCTCTAGGGACTGGCCTCTTTGTGGAGGTGGTCTCCCCATCTTAACTTTCTGGGTTCTATCTGAGAACCAGCTGGCTATCGGTGTATCATAGGTTCCTGTCTGTTCTCTAGCTGGTCTGAATGTATGGAAGGTATTGTAGTCCTGAACTCCTAGGATGCTCTCTTTGGCTTTAACCTATGTCTCAGGGACTGCAGAGATGTCCACATTCTCCAGAGTGAGGAGAACTTGGAGGGAGTGGAGTTGCTTGTTTAGGCTTCTGTAATTGAGCAGTAACAGCTTTATATTTCCTTTGATTACTTTTGCTATGTTGGAAGGTTTGTCAATTTGGCATGGCCTTAAGAAGGTACTATAGGAGAGGCAATGTCTTAGCCAACATTCGAAAGCCTAGTGAGAACAAGTGCAGACCACCCTTGGCAAAGCAACATGTTCTATTAATCACATTCTCTGATGCTGACATATATTGTACCCCCTTGGAATTATACCTGAAACTAAGCTAATTACTGAAGCCTGTGGCATCATATTTGGTAACGGTAGAATGCTGCTCAATGCTAGGCACATACCAGCCTGTGACGCATAGTCCGAGACCGCCATAATGTTTTTCTTCATATAGTCCAGGTAGGTACATCTCAGATCATTTATACCCACATGGACTATGACTATGTAATACTGGTACTTGTGAACTAATGACTTGATTGTGTGATTGATTTATTTTATTCTGGCTCCTGACAGACAACTGACTGTGATTTTCACCTTATTCAGCTTGGTGAGCAAGACATCTGCATATCTCACAATGGAGTCTTCCATGATTGAAGTATTGGGTAGTGAGTTGGCTTGCCTTATGTATGAGCTTTGTTGTTGAGGCTCCAAAGGGTGTGGCTGTATGTGTTGTGCTGGGTGCTGTTTTTGGTGGAGTGCTTTTGGGGTTGCTGAGAATTCTCTTTGTAGGACGAATACCTAAGGGGTGTTTGGGGTTTAGTTTAGGAAGGTTGTTTTTGAATTCCTCAGGATATGTTGGTCTATGTGTTGGGTCAGTAATATGTGTGCTGGGTGTAATGCTTAAGTTAATGACAACCTGTATGAAGGTAAAGAAGCTGTTTACATATGTCTGATAGCAAATATGTTCTATTGTTTTTTAATTTTTGGCAAAGTCTAACATCAGAGTGGTATACAAAAGGTGGCTGCCTTTGAAGATGGGATGAGGATGCATGCTGTATAAAGATTTTACTGCAGCAACTCTAAATGATTGATAGTCGCCATTAGTTCTTTAATTTTCATCCCAATTTGTCACCAGAAGGAGATACACAGAAAGTGACTATCTTTTTTAAGATGGGGTGGGGATGTGGTTACTATTTCCAAATATGATTTATCTATCATTAAAAGCATTTGTCTTCACTGTTTATTGTACACTGCCATTTAGTTCAATTTAAGCATTAAGTCTTGGATACAACTCATTTCTGCATTGAAATAAAAAAGTAAGATTGGCTTTCTTTCCTTATGCATTATTTTCGTTTAGACTATGATTGGATCAAAATGTTGGAAGAAAAGGTCTAAAATGCACATCAGAGCATCTCTAACCCCATGGCTTCTGGATGATCCCAAGCTTAATTTAGTTATTACAGCGCAGTTTTGATCAGGTAAGGTGAACTGAAAGGATTCAGGGGAAACAAAGGTGAGGAACAACAATGGGATTTCTTCCCTTAATCACAAATTTTGTTTAAACCATAACTGGATGAAAACATTTTAAAAATGTAAAATACACCTCAGAGCATTCATTTTATTTATTTATTTTATTTAACATTTATTTACCAGGAAAATCTGACTTGGAACAAAGCCAGTTTTCAGCAGAGGCCTGGGGGAAACATTCCAGATGCATGCCTTTAGAATGTCTTTGTAGCATCTAGAGTCACCATAGCTTCTAGGGCCACAAGACCCCCACTTAATGCAGCTGCTTCTGCCGCAGTTATCAGTGTGCAGTCTTGCCTACATAAGATATGCTGAATGAATGAATAAATGCAGGTAAAAAATGAAGAGTCAGATAAACTTGTGAATAATGAAGAAAACAGTAATTTATTTTTTATTTTATTTTACATTTGTTGACTGGGCTAGTCTAACTGGATATATTTCCATTTTCAGTAGAGGCCTGGGGAGAAAAGCCCCAACATAGCACAAAATATAATATACAAATGTATAACAACTAAAGTAGGAGGAATTTAGAATACAAAGAAGGAGTTTAAAAAGTACAATACTAAGAAGCATGAGTATAAAGTATTATAACAGTCATCTAATTGTATGATAAGAGAGATACATTAAAGTTCATTGATAGTTTACATAAATACTGGAGGTTATATAAATCTTACTATTACCAGTTTTTAGCATACTGAGGGGTATGTAGATTATGATTGCGTATCCAGAGGCAGTGTGAAGATAGAAATAGGATATAGATGATGTGGGTAGGCCAGGATGGGGGGCACTGGGTGATGTCTGTTTGTGGGTCGGGGGCAGCAGGCAGCAGGGGTGGGAGATGTGGAGCCCTTTTGCCTAGGGCTCCAGCTGACCTAAGGCTGGTCATGTATGTATGCATATACATAGACAAATAGGTAGATAGACAGATAGATGATATATATTTGTGTGTGTGTGTGTGTGTGTGTGTGTGTGTGTGTGTGTGTGTGTGTGTGTGTGTGTGTGTGTGTGTGTGTGTGTGTGTGTGTGTGTGTGTGTGTGTGCGTGTGTGTGTGTGTCTGTGTGTGTGTGTGTGTGTGTGTGTGTGTGTGTGTGTGTGTGTGTGTGTGTGTGTGTGTGTGTGTGCGCGCATGCACTTGTGCTTGTGAGTGTGTGTGTGTGTGTGTAGGTATGTAGCCATATATAGCTATAGATATACAAGCATGAATAAATTCATAAATAGAGAATTATAGAAAAAAATCATATCTGTAATATTGCTGCAGTGGTAGCGTTGTTACCTCACAGCAAGAGGTTCTCCCGTTCGATTCTCGGCTTGGCTTGGGAGTGCCTTCTGTATCGAGTCTGCATGTCCTCCCCACGGTTGGGTAGTGTTCGAAAGACATGAGTGTGTAAATGGGCATGCCTTCATTGAAGGTTGGGCGTCGAGCTGGCACCTCAGCGTTTCATAAAAATCTACTGCCAATCATTAGCGGACCGGAGTTCCGCTGTGGCGACCCCTTACCGGGAAAAGCCAAAAGACAAACAACAACATTGTGCATGTATTAGCCCCTACTTAGAAAGCAGAAATCATAGTGTTTCTCTTTTCTTTTTAACTGGCACTGTTTCAGTGTGTTCATGCTTTGATTGGTGGGACACAATGCTGTACGAATGCTTAAATGCTAGTGCTATTCTTAACCATAAGTTTCGCTTATATTTTTGGTACTTTTCAATGTTTCTGCTCTAGCTAATAACCGTTGTTCTTGGCAGTTTCTATATCATAAAAAATGTTGGTATATTACATTACGCAATTTAGATACAAGTAAATATTTTGTAATGACTCGCTGTGATGCAAGTTTGGTGATTGTGACAGTTTTTATATTATTGGTGAAAAATAAAATGAGTTTTATGGATGTAAATATAAAGAACAATTTGATGGTAAGATCAATAGCTTTGAATAACAAAACACATATTTCACTTTAGTTCGGACTATATGAATATGCTGCTATTTGTCATAGGGGCGAGACTCAAACCACCTTATAATTTGAACATTACTGTATTCCGAACCTACTGAGATTTGAGGAAATGGAGTCTGACACCTGCTGTTTTAGTGCTTAATTGTTGCTTAATGTATTTTCAAAGGTACCATTTTCACTTACTTTTTTTAGATCACTTAAGTCTGAATGTTACAGTGATGCCATTGTTTCCACTTACCTTCTTCTTACCTTCCATTTCCTGTCTTTGTGAAGAAAGAAACTAAATAACTTGCAAAACATTTCAGGATGAATGCTATGAGGTTCTGACAGTCTGTATCTGTACAGTAGATTTAAGAAAATACCAGGGGCAGTCTTGTTGCAGAATGTTTGTAAAACAGATGTTTCCTTTAAGTTTATATTCAGAATGAAGTGGTTAAAATTACTTTGTCATCTCACATGTGCTTCCAGTGCGGAGCAAAGATTAGAAATGGATTTTGCATGTTGAAGAGTATTTAATGGGATGATCTATAAATGTGAGGTGAGGACAAGTCTGGAGGTGTGGAGGAAAAGAAACAGTATTTTTTGGTATGATGAAGTCAGAATGCTTTTAAATGGATCATTTCAATATGACTGGCTAAGTCATCAGTGTGGTGTGAGAATGCTATGATATTTACTTTAGGTATTTAATGTAGATGAGCTCCGCTTGTGCTGTTTAAAATATCTCATTCATTTTCCCAATGATTCCTTGGCACCTAAGCAAACAATCATTAAACAACTGCTAAAATAATGCACAAAGCACACACACACACACACACACACACACACACACACACACACACACACACACACACACACACACACACACACACACAAAGCAATAATTCTAATAATAAAGAAAGCAAGCAAGAAAGAATAAATGCCAAGTTTTATGCAGTTAAGTGGTAAGGTTTGTTTCAGAGGAATATTCTGTACTGTGGCAATTTATGAATTTATGAGAAGAAGGTAGATGTGTACTAAAGTTTAACACAGCTTGAAAAGATGGGGAAAATAGAGCGTAGGGTTAATATACTGGCTAACAGTGCAAAAACAGCTTCAGTATAGATGCATAAGTAAGAAATATTCACAATCTAATCATATTATGTACGTAACATCAGAGGTATTAGAAAACATCAGAGCATGTCATTTAATAACATGTTTTTCCACACATGACAGTCTATGCATACAAAACATTGTAAAGTCTAGGCTTAGACTCTACATCATTGCTGACTTTTAGCAGCAAGCGTAACTCAGCTGCATACCTTCCTTTCAAGAATTTTGTCATGTCATATTCAGCTACTACAAATCACTTAGTAAGGTATTGTAAAATTGTCAGCAATTCAAGCTTGGATACATTAAAGCAACATTCAGTGAAACAGCGACTTCTGCCAGCCTTACAGATGATGCAATCTGTGAGCGACCTTAGAGATGGCATAGTTAAGCGGGTTAAAGCCCTCTACATGGGGAGTTCCCCTGAGAGCTTACCTCCATGTTAAAACATTAAAGCCATCCAATATAATATAACAGTTTAATCTTTTTTTTTTCTATTCCAGTAATAAATGGTAATGTGTTGTAATTTAATTTCATGATGTTATGTAAATAACAGATTTCAGAATATTCATTTTTTTATTTTATTTTATTTTATTTTACATTTGTTGACCGGGCTAGTCTAACTGGATACATGTCCATTTTCAGTAGAAGTCCGGGGAGAAAAGCTCCAAACTTTAAACTAAATGTATAGAAAAAGGGCAATAAGACAGCTTAAACTAAAACATATAAATTATGCTAATACATTAATGCTATGGGCTATCATAGTAAAAAAAACTAACATCAAAGCAGTAAAGGTACATAACATTTAAGATAACAATGCACTATTTACAGTAGGCTAACATAGTAGAACGTAGTATTAAGAGAAGAAAAAGTTGTATGAAGGTTAGGGCATATAATAGTTTTAGAAGCTCAATAGAGATGTATAGGTCAATATATGATTTGCAAAAAAGTATGGAGGAGATGGAAGATTCCTTATTATACCTGTTCAGAAAAGACATAGTTAGGATACATACAAGTAGATACTGGGAGTGGCAGGAGCTGGAATAGGTTTCAGTAATGAGCCAAGGGGAGATTAGTAAGAAAGGAGTACTATGTTAAACAGGGGGAGATTAGTAAGAAAGGAGTACTATGTTAAACAGGGGGAGATTAGTAAGAAAGGAGTACTATGTTAAACAGGGGGAGATTAGTAAGAAAGGAGTACTATGTTAAACAGGGGGAGATTAGTAAGAAAGGAGTACTATGTTAAACAGGGGGAGATTAGTAAGAAAGGAGTACTATGTTAAACAGGGGGAGATTAGTAAGAAAGGAGTACTATGTTAAACAGGGGGAGATTAGTAAGAAAGGAGTACTATGTTAAATAGGGGGAGATTAGTAAGAAAGGAGTACTATGTTAAATAGGTGAAGGTTTTATCATCCTGATAGGGATGTGGGGTCATTTATTGCACTGTTGTGATTATTTTGCTGCTTGTGTATTTCTATTACCTTTAAACTACAACAAAAAGAAAAAAAAAAACAAAAAAAATCTTGCTTTTTTCCCAATTTCTGAAAGTTAAGAAAGTTCAGTGACTGATTTGCTGTTCTGAACTGTTTGGAAGTTTCTAGAAGGCCAGTGCTTGCTTGAGCTAAAGGGAAGTCTCTGTGTTCACCAGTGGGAGTGGTTAACACTGAACAGCCTGCCTGTCCCTGGAGGAGTGGTTACTACCTAGAAGCTATAGTTTTATTGGCCATTTTGGGTCAATTCTAAACTCCTTGATCTCTCTCTCTTAAAACCCGGCTGCCTCGTGGTTTTGACGTATTTTCAGGCTTGCTAGTTGTTGCTGAAGCACCTACCAAGGGGAGAAAATGCTGAGAGAAGAAAAAGGAGCCACTTTTGTGATTTTAAGTATTTTCTTCTCATTTTTTGTTAAGGTTTACTGCTTTGCCGCCTATTTTTTGGCATTTTCTGGCTTGCTAAAGTTTATATCTGTAACAGTAACAGTACTTGGAACACATCTAGAGCCTGTTTAATGCATTTCCTGTGTTGCACTTAATTTAAAATCGTTTTTTTTTCTCTAAAAACTGCATTTTACCTGATTTTGACCTAGCACTCAAGTGTGGGGTCATTTATTGCACTGTTGTGATTATTTTGCTGCTTGTGTATCTCTGCTACCTTTAAACTACAACAAAAAGAAAAAAAAATCTTGCTTTTTTCCACTTTCTGAAAGTTAAGAAAGTACAGTTACAGATTTGCTGTTCTGAACTGTTTGGAAGTTTCTAGAAGGCCAGTGCTTGCTTGGGCTAAAGGGAAGTCTCTGTGTTCACCAGTGGGAGTGGTTAACACTGAACAGCCTGCCTGTCCTTGGAGGAGTGGTTACTACCTAAAAGCTGTAGTTTTATTGGCCATTTTGGGTCAATTCTAAACTCCTTGATCTCTCTCTCTCTCTTAAAACCCTACAACTCTCTTTTTGCGCAGTTTTGCGCACTGAGCAGCGTCGGGCAGTGCCGCCTAAACAGGTTTAAACTATTCCAGGCTCCACAAAGTCTGCTCTTCACTTTTTCCCTTAGAACTGTTCAAACTCTCAAAGTAATCACTCTATTCTCGTTCTAAAGACCTGCACTTGCTCAGCTCTTATAAGGAAACACTAACTAACTAAATAAAGCACTACACCTTCTTTGACTTCTCATAAGTACTAGGCTCCCGATTGGTCCTTCCTGATCAAGTGAAAAATCATTTCCCCTCCCTAATCTGATCAGTAAAAAACTAGTCCCCTATACTAATCTGGTATGTCCAAGGGTCAGTTTCAAGGTTACTCTCCAGTCCTCAAAATGCAGGACACTGTTTCGGTACAATAAAGGCTGTCTTTAAGCATATACCAGGACTCAAAATATCCAAACTAATCCAAAAGTCGTCAAACCAAAGTATATTTATTACAAAAAGCCCAAAGGCTAAAAACAAAGCAAAAACAAAAAACGAAACATATATATATAGTTCACTGATTTAGCGCTTTCATCTCCTGTTCAGGAGACTTCTTCAGAATCAGTGTATACTAGAAGGATGATGGATATTTTGGACAAGGAGAATCAATATGAACTTGTTTCTAGGAACGAGATAAACATTTCCTACAATAAAATAGACCTGATATTGGAGGATAATTTATTACAAGGACTGATTGACAAAGAATTATACGAATTTTTGAAAGTACCTAAACCTGTCATACCTGTTATTTTTGGTATCCCAAAAATACACAAGTCCCTATATGATCCACCTTTGAGGCCGATAGTTTCTTCACAAGGTTCCAAGACACAACCTTTAGCGATATATGTGGACATTAAGTTAAAGAAATTGTATAATAATCATAGACACATTTTAATTGATTCATGGGACTTTTTGTGTAAAATTGGACAGAGTCCTTTTATGGATGATTTTATTTTCATTACTATTGATGTAAGGGACCTTTTCTCAGTCATTCCACAGATGGAGGGATTAATGTGGTTTGAAAAGATGTTGACAGAGACAGATTTTTTAACAGCAGACGAATATAGACTGGTCCTTGAAAACATGGAACTAGTTCTCAAATACAATTATGTATATTTTCAAGGGGATTATTATCACCAAAAAGAAGGGGTTGCAATGGGGTCAGCATGCACCCCAATATATGCCAACATTATCATGTTCTGTTTGGAGAGACAGTATGTCTTTAGTTCGGATTTCAGTCAACATATTATTAAATATTTTCATTTTCTAGATGATATTTTTGTTCTATGGAATGGTTCCCATGATAGCATTGGTAAATTTATAGAATACATTAACAATACCACTAGTTTTCTACAATTTACACATCAGACAGGGGAAGATACGACACATTACTTAGATGTTAAATTGGAAAAAGATTATCAGAATAAATGTTACAAATCTAATATTTACAGAAAGGAACATTATTCCAACTTGTATCTACACTTTGATAGTGACCATCCCCACCAACTAAAAAAGAATATAGTCAAGGGACAAATGATCAGAATGGCTAGAATGATCTCCGATACCAATGATTTTTTAAATGAAATCAACAATGTTGAAAAGATGTTTTTGGAAAGGGGATATCCACCTGAATTTATTAAACCTATTAAAGAATATGTTCAGTTGGGAAGGGGTAGTAAATATGTCCCTTTGTTGAATAATGATGATACCCTGATGGTAGATTCCAATCAAAATAGGAGAAGAAGATCCTCTAGTAGACAGGAATCTAGTAACACAGATATTACAACATATTTAACTTTGATTTACTACAAGGGAATTAGATGGTTAAAAAGAGGTATTAACGAAATTTGGGAAATGTTCCAAAATATGCCTACCAAAACCAATGTATTTCAGAGTAAGATAAAATATAGTTATATGAGGAGTAAAATATTAAGAACATTATTGAAAGTAATGAGTAAAGTAGGAGGGACGTGTAATAAACTAGGAACTTTTAAATGTGGGAGATGTGATCAATGTACTTATATTGCTGGATGTAAGTATTAGTATCCCCAGTCTTGGAATTACTTTGATGGGAAAGAAATATAACAGTTGCTACTCAAAAGGAGTAGTTTATTTGGCCTTCTGTAAAACTTGTTGGAGTTACTACATAGGCAAAACGGAACGCCACCTTAGGACCAGAATTTATGAGCACATCAGAGATATTAATAAACATTGTGAAAATAATGCACTATACAGACATGCATTAATATGTAAGGAGGCTAATTATAAATTTTGGGTCATAGAAGAAGTTGTATATCCAGAAAGAGGGGGTGATTGGGAAACATTATTGGAATTTCGTGAGATGATTTGGCAATTGAGACTTGATGCATGTTGTGGCAGAGGCCTCAATGACCATATTTCCATCACCCCTGCATTAAAACTCCTTGCATCTGACCCGAAGAAACATGGGTGAAATAACAATAACAACAACAACAATAATAACAATTATAACAATATTAACACAACAACAATTAACATTTAGAAACAATTATTGTAATATGTTTTTTTATATATATTTTTTATCAGTAGGTGCTAGTTTATTAGTTATTGTATATATACACCAATATTTTACTCAACATTATTTTATTCAACATCATTTTAATAAGTATTTATTAATATTTATACATATATATATAATTATTTATATTCACTATATATATTTATTTATTATATATTTATTTATTTATTTATTTATTTAAATTTGTTGACCAGGAGTGTCCGACTGGACGTGGGTCCATTTTCAGCGGAAGCCCGGGGAGAAAAGCTCCACAGTAAAATAAACAAACAGTAGTTACATTGGATTACATAGTGATTAACAATTTAACATAGAAATTACTTACAATATATTTACAGATGAAGAACATAGTACATCAGTAGACAACTAGAATCTTTATCTGTGAAGTACATAACAGGCATTAACAAATGTAACAATGAGAAGTTCCTGCTGTATAATAAGTACTAGGCTTATGAGCATCTGAGCTTGCTATCATCAAGGTAGTTAGTGGAGGTGAAAGAAAGGTAGTAGTTGGATGGGGTGGATGATATTAGAGTGGGAGTTGCAAGGGCATAGCCAGCATGTTTTTAGGTGCACTTTTAATAAAGTTTTGAAGTTGGTGCATGATGGTACGGAGGTAATTGTGGGTGGGAGTGAGTTCCATAATTTGGCTATGGTGCAAGAGAATAGTGCTTCACCAGCAGAGTTATTGGCTTTAGTGATCTGCAAGTGATTTTTGTTGCTGGATCTTAGTGGTCTGGTGGTGTGATAGGGTTGGAGTAGATTCTGGAGGGATGGGACATTTAGTGGATGGTTTACTAGTTTGTGGGTGAGTGAGAGTTGATACCACTGAAGGAGGTGAGGGAGTTCAAGCCAGCCCAGTTCAGCAAGTGAGAGACAGTGGTGACTAAGGAAGGATGCCCCTGTGGTGAATTTTGCGATTTTGTTGTGGCAGGTCTCTAGCTTGTTTAGATCACATTGCCTTAGGTTGGTATATACTGGAGAGGCATAAAGTAGGGTGGAGATAAGGTGGGAATTTGCTATTGAAATCTTTGCTGCTTTGGTGAGAAATTGTTTATTTCTGTATAATGCTCCTAGTTTTTTGTGGACTTTTTTTATGGTCATGGATATGTGAATGTCAAATTTTAGTTTATTGTCTATTTCCACTCCTAGCAATTTGGTGTGTTCAGTTGGGTATATAGTGGTGTTGTCTTTTGCTGTGATGTTAAAGTGAGAGTTGTTTTGAGTATGTTTGGTGGGTTGGAAGATGTGTAGTTTAGTTTTGTTTGGGTTGAGTATTAATTGGGCATCGGATAACCATGTTTCAACAGAGGAAAAGGCTTCCTGTGTGACTTTTGGCAGTTTGGGTAGGGACTGGGCTGAGCAGATGATGGTAGAGTCATCTGCGTATTGGATGAGTGTGCCATGTTTGGTGGCAGAGGCTAGATTATTGGTGTAAACAGAGAAAAGTAGGGGTCCAAAGATGGATCCTTGGGAAACCCCTATGGAGACAGGTAGTTGGGGAGATATGTCATTCTGCCATACAACAGATTGTTGGCGGTCAGACAGGTAACTCTGAAACCAGTTGGTGACTGATTGTGAGAAGGATAGGTTATTGAGGACAGAGATAAGTTGTTTGTGTGGGACCATGTCAAATGCTTTAGATAGGTCTAGGAAAGTAGCAGAGGAGAGATAGCCATTGTTTTTATGCTGAAGGATAGTGTTAGTAAAGGAGAGTAAGGCAGTGGTGGTGCTATGGTTTGGTCGGAAACCATGCTGAGTACTGGAAAGGAGGTTGTTAGTAAGGAGGTAGTGTGAGACCTGAGAGTGTATGCATCTCTCTAGTATTTTGGAGAGTGGAGAGAGAATAGCTATGGGGCGGTAATTGGTTAGTTCTGCAGAGGGTTTGTGCCTTTAGCCTTTAGTTTGTTAGCCTTTGTGGAGGGGAATTATATGTGAGACTTTCCACAATGTGGGAACGTAACTTTCTGACAGAGATCAAGATGGATACTGGGTAGGCCAGAGCATCAGCTGCGATTTGTAGGTATTCACTTGGGAGGTTGTCTGCTGCTAATTTGGTGGGTTTAAGTTTAGTTAAGAGTTTTTTTATGTTGGAGGTAGGTACAGGAGAAAAAGAAGGCAGTGGGGAGATTACTAGTTGAAGGTGTGGGTTGGAGGGGAGGGGGGTTGTGTTGTTTAGCTAGTGATAGTATGGTTTCGGTGAAGTGTGTGTTGAATGAGGTAGCAATATTTTCTGAGGAGTGAGGGATGTTAGGAGGAGGGGTACTGACTTTACCTGGGTAGGGGGTGGAGTTTATGGAGGACCAGAATTGTTTTGGCTGTGTTGTGAGGAGTCTAGGGCAGACTGGTAGTATTGGAATTTGTCCCGTTTATTAGCTTTTGACTCTATTGTGTAGTTCTAGGAATTTCTGTCTAGCTGCGGGGGTTTGGTTTTGCCAGTGCTCCCAGGCTTTATCCCTGTTTTCATTTCTGACTTAGTGGTTTTCTGTAGCCATGGGGAGGGTTGTGCTTTGGTTCTGGAAAATCTTATGGGGGCATGGTAATTAAGGATGTTCAGGAAGGTAGTATTAAAAGATTCAACTGCGTCATCTAGACTGAGGTACTTTAGAGCATGCCAGTTACATTCTTTGAGGGATGAGATGAATGTGAGTGGGTTAAAGTTTATTTTTACGTGTTGTGATAGATGACAGGTTTAGCTTGGTACAGGTATTTTTTGAGTAGGAATGTTGGGGAGTGATCACTGAGGCTATAGCTATATATATTTATTTATTAAATTTATTGCACTTAATATGTTTCTTATGTTGGTAAAATATGTATTTTTATATTCTTACACTCCTATAGTTCCTATCAGATCAATTCTTGTGTCAATGCATTAACCTACTGGCAACATTATTTATATTATTTATATTATTGTTGTGTTCACACACATAGGTTTGGCCAGTACATGGTTACATCATTACTATATTATTACATTATATTTATTATTAATATTTTAATTACTGTGTTTTTACCTGGTATTACCTTTGATATTTGATTAATTATTTACAAATACAACAATAAAAAATTGAGATAAGAAATTAGAAATAAGGTGATTGTCATGTATGCCTTTTGTATATTCAAGTCTTATGGGTTATGTATGTGGACGTTCTGTCTTTAAATTTATACCTCAATCTAGAAGGTAATTAAATGCCAGCCAATTACACAGCCTAATAAGTTTTTGAAAGTTGTATAAAACTATGGAATTTTGAGGATACACTGATTCTGAAGAAGTCTCCTGAACAGGAGATGAAAGCGCTAAATCAGTGAACTATATATGTTTCGTTTTTTGTTTTTGCTCTGTTTTTAGCCTTTGGGCTTTTTGTAATAAATATACCTTGGTTTGACGACTTTTGGATTGGTTTGGATATTTCGAGTCCTGGTATATGCTTAAAGACAGCCTTTATTGTACCGAAACAGTGTCCTGCATTTTGAGGGTTACGTTTTTGTGTGATTTTGGTTACTCTCCAGTCCAGCTGGTGAATCTGGGAATTTTGAGGCAATGTTACAATTGCCTTATGTACACAGACAACCCTCTCCTCCTTCCAACAAACTTGAATACATGTGATTGATGCAGTTATACAGCCAAACTGGAGGCAGAGCTCTCTCAACCCAAGACTGGCACAGTCAATCAGGAGGAAAAGGTACCCACCCACACCACAAATCCAGTCTCACACAGACCTATTGCATCTGCATACCCAACACATAAACACACAAAAACATACTCGGAGGCTCTAAATAAAAATCTGCCTAAACAGCAAAGACCTCTTAAACAGATATCCAAGCAACAGCCACCCCTCAACAATACCCACAAATCACATATCTCACAAAATCAGTGTGCCTCACAGTCACAGCCCTTAAGGCCAAACAACACACCAAATACACTTGTTATAGGGGACTCTATTGTCCGGCACACTGACATCCCGCTCACCAGACTGAACAAGGAAAAGGTCACTGTAAGCTGCCTGTCAGGTGCCAGGATCCGCGACATAACGCAAGCACTCAGGTCACTCCAAAGCAAATACAAGTATGAATCCGTCATTGTTCATGCCTGTGTGAATGACCTGAGACGTACCTCCCTGGACTACATGAAAAGAGACATAGAGGAGCTCTCTGACCTTGTAGCCCATGCTAGTATGACCCTGACCTTGAGTAGCATCTTGCCCTCACCAAGAATGATGCCACAGTATAAAGACAAAATGATCAGTTTCAACAATTGGCTAAAGTATTGGTGTCATTCAAAGGGGATCCAGTGTCTGTCAGCCTGGGATGACTTGCTCAACAAGCCTCAGCTTGCACCTGTCACCCTTAGGCTTTCATATACTGGCCAAGGCTCTTGCCACCCCCATAGTGCCTTTTTTAGGCAAGGCTCAAAGTACAAACCCACCTCCATAGACAACCCAAGGATAAAAAAACTAAAGGTAATGCTACTCAACGCCAGAAGTCTAAACCTCAAGATGCACGCACTCGAGGCTCTCTTCAGTATGGAAAAAATCGATGTCTGTGCAGTAACAGAAACCTGGTTCAAGGCTCCTGAGAGCACCCCATCACTACCAGGTTATAACTCATACCATGCGTTTCGGCCCCAAAAACTCAGACTAAAGCACAAAAGGAGGGGGAGTATCTATATTCATCAAAGATACCTACACCTCCAGGTTAGTGGCAGTGCACGAAGCATCGGAAACCATCCTTGTGCAACTAACAGCGGGCAAAACTGCCTTTCAATATGTAACCTGCTACAGAACACCCACCCTATTACAGGAACCCCACTTGGCATTCCTGAGAACACTGGAGAATATGAAGGTCTCTCCAAACACTATGTTATTGGGTGACTTCAACTACCCAAGCATTGACTGGGAAAACCACTCAAGCCCAAACACCCTCACCCAACGGTTCCTTGAATTTATAAACTCTAACACAATGGAACAGCTGGTCACCACTCCCACAAGAGGGAACAACATATTGGACCTGGTGATCACCAACATGGGGACTCTATGTTCCACACCAGAGGTAAACCCCTCATTGGTAAGATCAGACCATAAACAAATTTCCCTGGACATCCATATCCTGTCCCCACCCCCAGCCAAGGAAATCACTGTAAAGAATTTCTCAAAAGCCAACTTTGCACTTCTCAAGACTGAGGTGGAATCCTTCAAAGCCCCTGGGCCAGAGGATAATACAGCCCAATCCATAGAATCCTTTACAAATGCATTCTATGAGCACCTGCAGGAATGCATGGATCGTGCTATCCCAAATAAAATCAAGACTCACTCCTCCAAAAACAGGAGACCGGTCTGGTGGACCCCGGCCATAAATAAGCTATACAACAGAAGGAGGAAGCTACTACATGACACAGCAAAATCCCAAAAAGGGAAGGCATCTCTGATCAGTATTAGCAAGAAACTTCGATCCCTCATAAAATCATCAAAGGCCAGCTTCGAAAGAAAAATTGCCCTAGACACTAAAGATAATCACAAGGCCTTCCTTAGTTATGTCAGGAACATGGGCGGAAACTCCCGGATATGCTCTGAATTGTTGCATAACGGTACAAAATATACCAAACCTACAGACATAGCCAACATCCTGGCAGACAGATTCAGTGCAAACTTCTCCCCCCCTTCCCCCCCCAAAGGAGCAAATGCCTATCCCAACTGAATGTAACCTCCCTGACATCACAGATGCACAGGTGAAAGCTGCCTTCTCCAAAGCAAAAAGCACAGCATCTATGGGACCGGACGGTGTCCCAGGCTGTGTCTTACACGAGCTCCAAGAAGAACTGAACCCTTACATTAAGTCACTGTTCAAACTTAGCCTTACTACAGGATATGTACCCAAAGAATGGCGTACAGCTACAGTGGTCCCACTCCACAAAGGTGGTGCCACAACGGACCCTGGAAACTATCGCCCCATAAGCCTGACCAGTCTGGTCTGTAAAGCTATGGAGCGTATTATCATGGAACTCATAAACAAAGACATTGGGAGCCTCCAGACACTGGAACCTACCCAATTTGGCTTTGTTAAGGGCAGATCTTGCCTCTTAAACCTAGTTGATTTCTTTGAAACAGTTAGCAAAGCCATAGATGAGGGTAAGGTAGTCCACACAGCCTACCTGGACCTTGCAAAAGCGTTTGACGCATCATAAATAAGCTTACCAGCTTAAATATCAACCCCTATATCACAAGATGGGTTGCAAACTGGCTCAGAGATAGAACCCACATGGTCAGAATCACAGGTGCTCTGTCCGAATCCAAACCAGTTACAAGTGGCATCCCACAGGGCTCAGTCCTGGGACCTCTCTTGTTCGGTATATACTTCTCTGAGGTTCAAGCTAACACGGGGGGATTATGGCTAACAAAGTTCACAGATGACTGCAAACTGGGGGCCATAATCGAATCTCCAGCTGACACAAGCATCCTCCAAAAGGGTCTCACAGAGACGGATGCTTGGTGCCAGAGCCACGGCCTCAAGCTAAATGCTAAAAAGTGCATAGTCATCCCCTTTGGGAAAAACAAGGTGCCCACAAATTACCACATAGGTGGTAATCCATTAATTACAGAAGAAGTAATTAGAGATTTGGGGACCAATGTAGATAGTAATCTCTCCTTTGATAACCACGTTGCCAAAGTGGTTAGAAAGACCTTCTATATAGCCCACCTTATCACGAAAGGGTTCGCATCTAGATCAAGAGAGGTCATTGTGCCCCTCTACTCATCACTCACCAGGCCCATAATTGAATACAATGCCCCTTTTGGGATGTACCTTACCCGACACCTGCAGCAACTGGAGAGACCCCAAAAGTACCTCACCAAGAGGATCATGGGCTACAAACAGATGTCCTATGCAGCTCGACTAAAGAAACTCCAGCTCTACTCAGTTGCTTACGCCTACTCAGAGGCGATCTATGCCTGACATACAAAGCCATGTCAAACCCAGAATTAATGGACATGCTCCACCTCAAAAATCCAAGTCCCTTAGAGCTACATGCTCCAGGGACCTAAACCTCAACACAAAAATAAATAGGACATGCTGGAGGGACAGATTCATTTCCCAGAGGCTCCCCTCACTCTGGAATAGAATCCCAATTCATGTTAGACATAGCCCCTTGCTGACCCTCTTCAAGCGAAATCTGGACGCGTGGATGGGAAATCGCAAATTCACCCCTGGGATCTCTTCTGTGTCCCTGCTAGACAGAGGCACAGTAAACTAATCTTAAAAGGGTACCTTCTGTGACCTACTTTACAGAGGCACAGTAGGCTAATCTAATAGGGAGGCGGAAGCCAATACACTCTGGCTAGGCTTATAAATGCCCCAGGGCAGATAGCCTAGTATCTACATATGAACCATATATATGATAGAAGGATGGGGGAAGGGAAGGGAAATAGTAAAAAATATGGTTAGTGTTAGTCAGGGTTAGTACATGGGCATAGCCATTGTGCTTTGAGGAGTAATTTTAGTTGGTGCTTGAAAAGTGGTAGTGATGAGAGCAATTGAAGGTTACTGGGGAGCCTATTCCACATCTTTCTGATGGAATTAGAGAAGAGGGAGTCTCCTGCTTTATTATGGGATTTTTGGATATTTACTTGTAGTTTATTTGCTGAGCGCAGGGTAGTAAGATTTCTATAATGAGAGATTAGGCTGCTAAGAATAGGAGTATTATTGGTATGAAAGAGTATCTTATGGGTGATAGTGAGTTGTTGGAATAGTAGCTGGTTTTTGAGTTCTAGCCATCCTAGCTGTTTAAGATTTATGCAGTGATGGGTTCTATATAGAAAACCTGTGGCAAATCTGGCAATGTTGTTGTAGGAAGTTGCTAGTTTGCTTAGGTTAGATTTTGAGAGTTTAGTATAAATGGATGAAGCATAGAGGAGGGTAGAGTTCATGTGGGTATGGGCTATGGTGATTCTGGCTTCTGGGGTAAGGAAGGATTTAATCCTATATAGTGAGCCAAGTTTTCTATTAGCAATTTTAATGGTAGTGTCAATGTGTGTGTCAAAGTTAAGATTATGATCAATTTTTACACCTAAAAGTTTAGTGGCCAGGTCAAGTGTGATTAAAGTACCATTACTAGATTTGACAGTAAGATTGATAGGGGGGACTTTAGTGTTGGAGTAAATATCAGCAGTTTATTTTTTTTTTTTGGCGTTTAGTAGGAGGCAGCTTTGCAAGAACCATTTTTCAACTAAGTTAAATGCTGTTTGGGTAATGTTTTGGAGCTCAGCAGATGAAGTGGCAGAGCACACTAGTTTGGAGTCGTCTGCATATTGTATGCAGGTGGCTTGGGGAATATTTAGCTTTAGATCAGTGATGAAAATAGAGAAAAGGAGTGGCCCTAGAATGGAGCCCTGAGGGACCCCTAGAATAACAGGAAGAAGAGTGGAAAGGTTATTGTCCCATAAGACAGCTTGCTGTGTGTTTTCTAAGTAGGATTTGAACCACTGTAATGCCTGAGAGTTGAGAGAGAGTTGCTTTAGTATGTCTAGTAGTAATTGATGGTTCACCATATCAAAGGCTTTGGATAGGTCTAAAAAGAGTGCAGTGGAGAGCCTGTTGTTGTTACGATGCTTGTTGATACAGTCTGAGAAGGATAGTAAGGCAGTAGTGGTACTATGGAAAGGCCTGACTCCATGTTGACAGTCAGATAAGAGGTTATTTTGGAGAAGGTGGTCAAGTAGTTGGTGATGGATACATTTTTCCAAAAGTTTGGCTAGAGGGGAGAGTAAGGCAATGGGGCGAAAGTTAGAAATTTCAGTTGAGTTACCTCCCTTATGGAGTGGAATTATGTGAGAGATTTTCCAGAGGGATGGGACAGAACCTTCAGTAATTGATCTGTTGATGAGTATAGAAATAGGGTAGGAGATTGCTTTAGCTGCTATTTGTAGGTATTCTGCTGGAAGGAGATCAGCTGATGGGGAGCATGGTTTAATTTTACAAAGGAGGGTAAAGATGAGGGATGTGGGGACTGGATTTAATTCAAAGGTAGGGGGTTTAGTACTCATAGGGAATCTGCAGGTAGAGCTGAGAGGAGGTAGGGAATTAGCGGGAGATTGAACAGTTTCTGTGAAGAGGGTATTGAAGGTGTCAGCTATTTCCTTAGAGGTGCTTAAGGAGAGACTAGACGGGGTAGGTGTTTTGGAGTTGCCTGGGTGTAGACATCTATTAATAGCTGTCTAGAAGGTTTGTGGGGTTTGTTGATGCTTGTCTTGGATTTTAAAGAAATAGTTTTTTTATCAAGGAGTATTGCTTTTTTTGTGGTATTTCTACAATGTTTGTAGTTCTGGTGATCGGTTGGATCTTTGGTTTTTCTCCATTTAGTGTGTCTTGTCTGTCTAGAGAGCCATGGTGCGGCATTACTTCTGATTCTTATGGATTGACTAGGGGCATGGTATTCCAGTATTTGTAAAAATTTGGAGTTAAAATAGGATACTGCTTTCTCAAGGGAGAATTGTTCTAAGGGAGACCAGTCGCAGGCTTTTAACTCAGCTTGGAAACCTATGGTACTAAAGTGTTTTTTGTTTCATATGGTTTTAAAGATGGTTTGTTTAGCAATGAAGGTTTTTTGCCTAATTATGTAAGTTAGGAAGTGGTCGCTAATAACATCAGGAAGAGTATCAGCTATATAGGTGAGGGGATAGTTTTTTACTAGGATCCAATCTAAGGTACTCTCTTTGTTACTGGGTTTATGAATTCTAGTTGGGGTAGTGATAATTTGAGAAAAGCCATACAGGTTTATATGGCCTGGAGGTTTATTAGAAGTACAGGAATTCCAGTCTATATTGAAGTCCCCAAGTAGTATTGTTTCTTGAGGGAGGGAAGATGAGAGATAGCAGAGGATATTTTCAAGGGTATTGATATTATTGCCTGGAGGTAGATAGGAGCAAATTATGTAAATAGATTTACTGGTATTTATCTGTAGTTTAGTGATAAGGATTTCTATGTTATTATCTAGAGGTATTTGTAGATCTACTACAGATAAATTTAGCTCAGATTTGTACAGAATTGCTACCCCTCCACCCTTTTTAATAGTATGGTCTAGTCTTAATATGTTATAACCTGGTGGGATGACTTCATTATCCTTTGTTCCTGGTTTGAGCCAGGTTTCTGTAAGAAATAGAATATCAAAGGAGTGTGTGTCCAGTAGAGCATGAAGGTGGCTAATTTTATTGTTTATGCTTTGTATGTTGAGATGAGCTATGAGTAAGGAGTTAGCAGTTTTAGTGATGGTAATTGGTGTGGTAGGATGGGATTGGTGAGGATTTAATAGAGTGTCATTGTTAGGTCCTGGATTAGGATGAATATCACCGTGAAGAAGAGGATGTTGTTCAAAAGTACATGAGAGCTTAAGGAGTTTGTAGAGAAAATTTTTTGGATTTTCTGGATTGTTAGAAAGTAATATACGCTAGCCTATGATACTTTGGGGAAAGGTATAGTGAGTTAGAAATGATGTTGGCATGATTGTGGGAAGTAGGTTGGATGAAAGGTGATGTTTGTTTAAGTAGATGGAGGGATGCAGTGATGTGTAGGTTTTCATACAATGTAAGTATTAATGGTATAAGTAGTATGTGTGTTGCAGCAAGACAGAGGATTAGGTTTCTAAAGTTAGGTTGGTGTGATGAGGACATGGTAGGAAGGAGTATAGTGTGAGGATAAAGAGCAGGATTAACACTGATGGGGTGGATAAGTGAGTGACTGTATAGTAGGGCAGGGGCTGTGAAGAGCCAGAAATAAGGTTGAAATAAGCGAGCTAGGTTTGAGAAGGTAGTAAAGAGGGATAGTAACAAGAAGAGTTAGAAAAAGGAGTTAGGTAATGAGCTAGATAGGAGATATAGACAGTATAGCAGGGCAGGTAGTAAGAGGATCTGTAAGAGTGTGGGTATGTATATGTGTACTGCTCAGGGAAGTATAATGAGGTAATTGGCTATTTAGGGGAAGAGGAGTGTCCTGTTATGTATAAGTGTAGGAGTACTGGGGGTGGGTGAGATTTGGGGGTAGGGGAGCGGAGGGATAGTAACAAGAAGAGTTAGAAAAAGGAGTTAGGTAATGAGCTAGATAGGAGATATAGACAATATAGCAGGGCAGGTAGTAAGAGGATCTGTAAGAGTGTGGGTATATATATGTGTACTGTTCAGGGAAGTATAATGAGGTAATTGGCTATTTAGGGGAAGAGGAGTGTCCTGTTATGTATAAGTGTAGGAGTACTGGAGGTGGGTGAGATTTGGGGGTAGGGGAGCGGAGTGAGCCCACAGGACGAATGGAGTGGGATAGAGCAAGTGAGGGGGATGCAAAAGAAAAAAGTAATTGTGAAATGTAGAGAAAATTAAAAGGGAAGAAGCCCTGTTAGTGTTATAGCAAGGAGGGGATGATATGCAACATAAAAGGAGAATAAGAGTATGGTAAAAAAAATAGTCAGCAAGCTGTAATAGTAAGCACCTCTGGGCTATCTCAATAACCTCAGGATTGGAACAAAACTACAGCCAGCTTAGAGAAATAGGAGAAAAATCCACAGGGGGAGTAGTATGGGGATTTCAATTACAATGATGGATGCTGCCACCTTGTGGTAAAAGAAGGTAGTAGCAAGTAGAAGAGTGTAGCAAAACCTTCGTTTATAGCAATTTGGTTATAGTGGGTTAGTGACTAGGGGAAGAGTAGCAGACAGTTGCGGTAGGCTGCTAAACAAAAACGCACGTCAGGAGGGCAGATCAGCATAGGTAGGTATTAAGATCTAACTTATATTAGCTAGTTTACAGGTGTATTTCTTTTGGTACATATATTCAATAACAATTTTGTAAGTTGGGAAGTCCACTCAGTAATGGGTTCCTAGTGACCCAGGATAAGCAGGTAAATCCAGTGACTCTTCAGGGCTAAACAGGAGGTATTCTTAGTTATTGTGCTAGCAGGGAGGAAGGACCCATCATAGATTAATTCAATAACAATTTTGTAAGTTGGGAAGTCCACTCAGTAATGGGTTCCTAGTGAACCAGGATAAGCAGGTAAATCCAGTGACTCTTCAGGGTTAAACAGGAGGTATTCTTAGTTATTGTGCTGGCAGGGAGAAAAGACCTGTTGTAGATTAATTCAATAACAATTTTAACAATTTCAATAACAAAAAAAAAGAATAATAGGAATTATTTTTTTTAGGACACAAACACTGTGTCTAGACGTTCACTAATACTTCTGCAACCTCATTATTGAGTAATAGATTACTAGGCAAATTTTACTGGACAGAAACATGGTGAATTATTTTCTGCTTGTAAGACATGCCCCTGGATTTACTAATCTTCCATGCAGAACTAGCTTAGTCCTGCACAGAAGCGGCCGTTTAGGAGCAGGACGGTAGTGCCCCATACATATTAATGAAGGCACGCTGCCTGAGCTCCTAATCTTACACGGAGCATGTAAGAGTGCAGGGGGTATGTCTGAGAGCAGAACTTTCAGAATATACATGCCCCTGCAATGAAGAACTGCAGAAAGGCCAAAGGAATGAGCAACACCTCTCATAGGTTTCCGCATATCCCCAGCAACATTCCCCCACATGTACAACAGCAATAGTAAATACAAATCAAATAAACAAACCTATTTTTTTTATTATGAATCCGATTAAAGCTAACCGTAGGTGCGCAGGTGTGCCCATCGCTTAGCTATGGTTAATGCAGCTTAAATGGCTGAAGAGGATAATAAGGAAGATATATGCAAATGAAGCAGTATAGCAATAGTGTAGTGGGGCACAGCATTCGCCTTAAGAGCAGGCATTTCTGGTTTGAGTCCCACTGCAGCACATTCCATTTTCCATAGCAAATCACGTTATGACCAATATTTTAGTTGCATAACCTACTAAATAACATATATTTGTGAACTGGAGTACTGCATTAGTGTCAGTGTCATAACATTGCAAAGTCCACAGATAAGCACATGTGCCCAATACAGTATATGTACACAGGAATTATGGATACAAATGGAAGGTAAAATGTGTAATGAATGACAACTACATACAGCTTCCAAATCCCCCACCTTCCCAAGACCCATTAGATATTACTGTCTAAATCAGTGCAATTGTAAATGGGAGTAAGCACTAGTAAGCAAGTGTAAGCACCAATAAGCAGTAGTAAGCATATTTAAGCACTAGCAAGTGAGTTCAAGCCCATTTGCATGGGGGTAAGCAATGCGCACACAGGTTAAGCAATATTGAAGCTTACTCTCTGTAAGCATATTTAACCAGAGGTTAGCATTGCTTTTCCTCGGGCAAACCCGAGCAAACCCACTTACAACTGCTCAAAAGTGCCTTAATCACTCTGTATCCAACTGCCCTTGTTCTGCCCAGCAACACAATAAACAGTCTTGCAGGTCTTGAACACAGGACCCTATACACCAAAGTCACAGTAGTTAACCACCAAGCCATCAGAGCAGTACAGAAAAATGAAGTATCACCAAACAAGTCCTCACTATAGTAAAATCAAACTGAACCTGTGAAAGGAATCAGTATACAGTCATATGTTCTATAACCCACTACATAACATAAATATGTGAACTGGAGTACAGCAGTAAGCCCAGATGTGAGGTGTAATTGTAATAGAGTGTTGAAGTCCCCAATAAAACACAAGGACCCTATACAGTGTACGTACACATGAATCATGAATACCAGGCATATATATAAGATGTAATGAATAAGAAATCAATGCCAAAATGAAAATATAATGCAAAGTCTAATGTAAGCAATGGTAAGCATTGCGCACAGGCCAGCTTAGGAGGTGTAAGCAATGTGTTGGCCAGCTAACTCAATGTGCCCAGTGGTATACCCCTTTAAATAATGCCAACCTTAGGTAAGCAGGTTTGCCCATAGCCTAGCCTTTTCAAAACTGGCCAATCACAGAAAAGTGCAGGAAATCAGCCCTACTTAAACTCAACAGGTGGGAATACATCTCATAACTGGTTTTACCTTCCCCTTGCAGGCACAATGGCAGAAAGGGGAGAAGGTGTGCACTTCAGGGTGCAGCGCTGGTGCATCCAGGAGTTAAGAGTCATGGCAGGACTCCTTGTCAAAGACCATGAGCACAGAATGCTGCAGGGCCAGTACCAGGGTTCCCAGTATAAGGCAGAAGCCTGGGACCATCTCGCCCATGACCTCACCAGTGCCATTGGCATAACCCGAACTGGTGAGCAGGTCAGACATCACTATGCTGACCTGAAGCAGTGTAAGGGAGACTTCTTGGAGCAGTGGATCCAAGAGGCTAGAACGGCAGGTGCTGTCCCAGCTGTATGTAAGTATCACTCCACTATGTGTGTAATAATTGCCAGCTCATGTATATCATGGATAGGTATATCTAAATATTCCTCTTATGTCCTCCACAGCTGCAAGTGAGCGGGCCATGAACCAGGAGGCCCATGGAAGTCGCCTGGAGAGGTTGCGATGCGAGGCAGGTCAGTAATACTCTTGCATGTACTGTCATAGGAAATAAATCTAAAAGTATTAGTTAATTAATTGCCTGTATAAAACCTGTATTATTTAAGGCAAGTACTGCATACACCGGAGAATATGGCAGGAAGACTCTCATATAGTTTGTATGTAAATAAAAGAGTAATAGCCTGACAATAAAGGTCTAACTGCTGGACTGCATGTGTATACTCTGGTATCATATGGTAATATAGATTTGCAATCATGTAATAGTACTGCTGTATTAAGCACTGTGTACCAAAAATGTGTAGGAATGCCTGTATATGACTGGTGTAATCCCCAGAGGCCATTTAGTACAACTGAGAGACACATAGACAGAAAACAATGAAAAGGCAGACAACAAAATCCAAATAGCACATGCAAATGAGATGTGAACTGTCGTATTTTTAGCACACACAGCCATGGTTCGAATCCTGAGAGTGGTAGTAGTCTGCATACAGAATCATACCCCACAGCTGTACAGATATGTCCAGAATGTCCAGTAAAGTGGCCCATATCTGTGCCTGTCAACCTGTCCCCCTGGGAAATCAGTAGGATGATCCCAGATGTATAGGCATAAAACAGGAAATACAACTGATTGACACACATCTATGAGAGCAAAGGTGGCACACTAGCAACTCCCTAAAACCTTATGAGAGTAAGAAGCTACGTATGTCCCATTTACACCCCCATGTTGTCAAGCTGTGGCCAGAGTGTGTATAGTAACAGAGTGAGATGTATGTGCATAATAGTAATGTGGAATCTGGTACTGTGTGTGGCAATATTCAGGTAGTGCTAACAAAGATTTCTCCCACAGGTCTGTCAAATACCAACACTGTGCCCAAAAATACAAGAATGATACCCTGTACTGGTACTGTTTACTTTGATATTGTAAGGCATTGTGACTGATGCAGTTGCTCTGAATAATAAGGTATTACTCATCACTGTCACCCACACTGTCCTACAAAATATAACTGTCTAGGAAATCCTGTATAAGAGTATTGTAGTACAATGTGAGAATGCAAAACCACAAGAGAATTATAAGACAGAACGCAGATAGGAGATATACAGCAATATCTATGTAGCACACACAACTCTGATGAACAGTGTTTAAGTTGTAGCAGACACAGCCATGGTCTGAATCCTGGGAGTGGAAGTAGGCTGCATACAAAATCATACCCCACAACTGTACAGATAAGACCAGAATGTCCAGTATATGGGCCCATATCTGCTACCTGTCACCCTGTCCCCCTGGGAAGTCTGTGGGATGATCCCAGATGTTTAGGCAGCAAACAGGGAATACAACTGATTGTCACACATCTATGAGAACAAACCTGTCACTTTAGCAACTCCTGAAACTGTTATGACAGCAATAAGGCAAGTATTTCCTATCTACACTCCCATGTTGTCAAGCTGTGACCAGAGTGTGTACAGTAACAGAGTGAGATGTATGTGCATAATGCTAATGTGGAATCTGGTACTTTGTGTGGCAACATTCAGGTAGTGCTAAACAACATTGCTCCCAGAGGTACGTTGGATACGAATACTGTGCTGAGAAATAAAAACCTTGATACACTGTACTGGTACTATTTACTCTAGTATTGTATGGAATTGTGAGTGTTGCAGTTGCTCTGAATAATAAGGTATCACTGATCACTGACACCCACACTGTGCCACATAATATAACTGTGTAGGAAAGCCTGTATAAGAGTGTGGTAAGTCACTAAAGGTTGAAGAGGGCAATAGTCTAGATATGTCCCAGTTCACCTGCATTTGGACAAGACATGGCCAGAGTCTGTGCAGAAAGAGATGGACAGCTATGTGCACAACATCAACCTGGAATCTGGGAGTATGTGTAGAAACAGTTAGTTAGTGTTAGCAAACATTTCCTCCACAGGTATACCAGGTAAGAGGAAGACAATCATAAGGCTTTTTTCAGTTATGTTAGAAACCTGGGATGCAACTCCCAGACTTGTTCTGAGTTGATTCTAAATGACAAAAAATACACTGAACCCACAGACATCACCAATATCCTGGCAGACAGGTTCAGTGCAAACTTCCCCCCCCCTCCCCCCCAAAAGAGCAAGTATCTATCCCGGCAGAGGGCTGCCTCCCAAACATCTCTGATGCTCAGGTGAAGGCTGCCCTCTCCAAAGCAAAAAACACTGCTTCCATGGGACCAGATGGCATCCCAGGTTGCATCCTACATGAACTCCAAGAGGAACTAATCCCTCAAATAAAACAGCTATACAATCTCAGCCTCACTACAGGATATGTGCCCACAGAATGGCGTACAGCAACAGTGGTCCCACTCCACAAAGGTGGAGCCTCTACGGACCCTGGAAACTATCGCCCCATAAGCCTGACTAGCTTAGTCTGTAAGGCTATGGAGAGGATCATCATGGAGCTCATAAACAAAGACATTGGGGACCTACAGACACTAGATCCTACCCAGTTCGGCTTTGTCAAGGGCATATCCTGCCTTTTGAACCTGGTTGACTTCTTCGAAACAGTCACCAAAGCCATAGATGAAGGGAAGGTAGTCCACACAGCCTATCTGGACCTTGCAAAGGCATTTGACACAATACCCCACTCGGGCATCATAGATAAGCTTCCAGCTTAAATATAAACCCCTGTGTCACAAGATGGGTCGCAAACTGGCTCAAAGACAGAACCCACAGAGTGAGAGTTGCTGGAGCCATGTCAGACTCGAAACCGGTCACAAGTGGCGTCCCACAGGGTTCTGTCCTGGGACCACTCTTGTTTGGTATATACTTTTCCGAGGTACAGGCAAATGTGGGAGGACTATGGCTCACCAAGTTCGCAGACGACTGCAAACTGGGTGCCATAATCAACTCTCCAGCTGACACAAACATCCTTCAAAAAGGTCTCACAGAGACAGATAACTGGTGCCAGTGCCATGGTTTAAAGCTAAATGCCAAAAAATGTATAGTCATACCCTTTGGCAAAAACAATGTGCCCACAAATTACCACATAGGTGGAAATCCATTAAGTACAGATAAAGTTATTAGGGACCTGGGGACCCAAGTTGATAGCAATCTCTCCTTTGGCAATGTGGTTTACTGAGGTGGAGCATGTCCATTAATTCTGGATTTGACATAGCTTTGTATGTCAGGCATAGATCGCCTCGAAGTAGGCGGTATGCAACTGAGTAGAGCTGGAGTTTTTTTAACCGAGCAGCATATGGCATCTGTTTGAGACCCTTGATCCTCTTGGAGATCTGCTATGCCAGCTTGAGGGACATGTGTCACAACTAGAGGGTTGGCCTGGCTCTGCGACTCAGTCCCCAGCACAGCCACCTTCAGGGCTGTGAAGGTGCAGTGATGACTGCCCATAGGTGGGGACCTCAGTCCCACTGTTTCCACTAGAAGTCTCATGGGCTTCCGATTTCCCAACACCTCTCCCCATCAAGGTGTCTACCCCCAACATGTGTCATATACCACCCCTGTATGTGTCTTGTTTGTCTTGTTTGTTAACCTACCCAACCTACCTCCGCAAATATACCTACTAACCCTCCCCAACATCCCACTCTCACGTAAAAAAAAAGAGCAATCTGTTCCCAAAAACAAATCTCGCCCCATACATAGCTGTCCATTTCGCAGACATGTACACTGGACACATGTAATCTGGTCTAATTGGCATCACAACATATTATTGTTGTCCTCACCCCTCTCAAAGGGGTTTGAGTGTCCAAATCTACCTCCAAATTCAGTGTATATGCACAGCTGTTGCTGTAGAAGAAATGGCCTGCTATGGACCTTCCCTACACCCATCCTGCACATCCCTAGCTATTTTCCCTACTGTCTTTCCCTCTTTGTGCCCCCTTTTCACCACTTTCCTATCAACCCTTTTTTCTTTCTTTTAAAGAAATTAGCACGGGGGTAAGCGGGAGTAAGCAGTTTTAAGCAGCAGTAAGCGGGTTTAAGCCTGTTTGCATGGAGGCAAGCAATTCCTACATAGGCTAAGCAATTGAAAAGCTGAGTATAAGAAACTGTAACCAGAAGTTAGCATTGCTTACCTCAGCGCAAACTGGTGCAAACCCACTTACAACTGCTTAAAAGTGCCTTAATCACTCTGTATCCCTTGGCCCTTGTTCTGCCCAGCAACAAAATAAACAGCCTCTGCAAGGCTCAAACCCAGGACTCTGTACACCCCAGCCAAAGTGATTTACCACTAAGCCATGTCAGATATACATGACCCTGATATTTTCACAAACATATCATCCAGCCCAGTCATTCAACAGTACAGGGAATGTATTTCAACATGTAGATGTATGTGTGTGTGCGTGTGCGTGTGCGTGTGTGTGTGTGTGTGTGTGTGTGTGTGTGTGTGTGTGTGTGTGTGTGTGTGTATTAGTATCTAAATAGATATAACATATCTATATAGGTAGATATAGATATAGATATAGAAATATACACACACACATATATATATATATATATATAATATATATATAAAACATATATACATACATATGCATACATCTATATATATATATATATATATATATATATATATATATATATATATATATATATATATATATATATGTCTATAGCAATTTATATATATATATGTAAGCAGATATATATCTGTATAGGTATATACGGACATGCATCTGTAGATAAAAATGGGAACATAACAAAAACATATATATCCACATGCACTGTTAATGAGGTTGAGAGGCCCTGAACAGCATATGTCTTGTACGAATAGGTATCCCCCCACAGCCAAACACGTCTGCCCTGCAATACACTGCCAACTGTTGCGGATCCCATAACCAGGACCTGACATGACATAGGCACAAGATGTTAACAGTGCTCCATCCCACCTGTATGATGTCAGGCTGGTATCATTAACATATCATACAGTGCAGTCTGGCTCCCATAGTGAATGTACAATGTGGAAGCAATCAACATCCCTAGGATACATATACACAGACATATATATGGAGATACAGATATATATATATATATATATATATATATATATGTGTGTGTGTGTGTGTGTAACTACACATACACACGCAGAGATATTGATAGGAAGATACATATGTAGAAGGTGCACACAATATGTAACAGCCACTATGCCTACAGTTACCACCTTACCAACTGGACACTGTATGAGCCACCCATACAAATGACAATCATTGACTGCAACATATACCACAGAGAGGTCAAAGGATATAACACCACACACAGGTTTGCATACATGGGAAAGCTTTATTTGTGTACTATTACAGTTGTATATGCTATGTCATATAGCTGTTTAGACACTGACATCCATATAAACAGATTAATGCAACTGTGGAACAGTTATACTAATACAGTATAAAACAACCAGGACCAACCAAACAGAAAAAACAACAGCAGCAAGATCCTCTGAATAACAATTTATTCCGAATGAATATCCTCTGACGTCTCGGCCTAAGCCTTCAAGGAGTACAAAGAAACTAAACTCTATTCAAGTATATATACACAAACATTAATTGAATCAATTAATATAATGAATGATAAAAGCAATTATTCAATTAACAAGCATTCTCCAGTTAAAATCTTCATTAAGACCCTCAGGAAACAAAGTTTTAAACTTTAAAATAAAAACTGCTTCTTTCTGTTGCAATAGACATTTAACATTTGTATTATTATATTTATAATTGGGTATTTGTTCCAAAATTGTTGCACATAAATCACTAGGATTACTATTGTGATATTGTAAAAAATGCATTGCTACAGGACTCTCTATTTTTTTATTCACAATGTCCCTAACATGTTCTAAGAGCCTAGTTTTAAATGCTCTTTTTGTTTCTCCAATATAAAACTTCTGACATGAGCAACGTAAAGCATAAATTACTCTTTCTGTGTGGCAATAAAAAGGTTGTTTTACTTGAAAAGCCATATTGTTAATATATTCAAAAGAAGGAACTATGAATTTGCATGCTTTGCATTTGCCACATTTTATAGTGCCTCTCCTAATGGGATTATATTGTAATGTTTCACTTGGAAAATTGAACCTACTTTTTACCAGCATATCCTTAATACTCCTACCCCTACAGTATGAAAATTTTAAGTCAGCATTTAACCAAGTTTTGACATTACTCAATGAACATAGATAATTCCAAAATTGAGAAACTATCTTATACTAATACAGTAGTCTGGAAAGGTTGACATATGTTGCTGTCCAGGCCGAGGCCTTCAAGTAGTACAATAGTAAAGACAGACTGGGCCACAGGATACCAAACAATCAACAGTAAATAATGCAGATGTATAGTTCAGCAGCCTCTATCTACTCTCTATACACAATCCCCAGGGGGTAAAGACCTCAGCTGCCAAAATGGGATGTAACTGTTACATAACAAGGCATAACTGACACTATCACAATAACACTGACAAACAGAACAGTCTGTATGGCAGGAGGCAGTAGGCCTGCATTTACCCAAAGTGGATTGTATGGTAATGTACATCCAGATACCTTAAGGCAGCTTACTCCTGATACCCCCACATGTTGTAACAGCCTAGGTTAGTTATGGTGCACCCCCACCCCCCTAGACTCAATAATACAGGGCCATATACCACTGTTACATACACTGGCCTTTGGAGTGCATAAGGGCACACATGTATTGTGTAGGTGAAGCCCACACATATATGGCTCCAACCCCACAGTATGTGTAGGGGGACACAACAGCAGTGGACTGATGGCAGGAATGGCAGCATGACATACTCACAGCCCACTACAGAACAACCCCTGATAGCATGTCATATGTGCAAAGCCTGGTATGTAGGTGGAGGACAGAGGCTGGAACACAGCCCATATGTGTACAACTGTTGTCATACACTAAGCAAGTTGCTGGTGTTACAGGATAGTCTGCAACATACCCTTAGTCAGGAATATGAAGTTAGAAACAGAAATGGATATAGCCATGTACTGATAGCACTCAACACACACACTGCCAGTGATATATCTGATACAAGACCTGTGTGGTGGACAGACAAAATATAATAGGCACACCTCTGGCCATCAAGAGGATAGGCCCACAGTTGAGAGCTATGCAGACAGACTGCATTCCAAGTTAAACTAGTATGTACACACAAACCCTGTAACACCAGTGCTATACAATGCATACAACAACTCTACTCACACTCTGTCTGTAGTGCTGGAACCTCCTACAAATATGTAGCTGGCCTAAGTGTGCAGGTTCTCCTGTAAGAGGTATTGCTACCTGCTGTCTGTAACACTGATGCCCACACACAGGAAGAATGTCCATCATACAGGAAAGGTAAAGGGACCACACCCACATGATGTAGGGATTTATAGTAGTTGGTTGCCATGACAGTGGTAATTGTAAGTACTACACAGCATGCTGCATGCAGGTAGCAAATGGAGGACACTGATTGATGCAGAGGCTATCACCCGATCATGTGCATCACCTACAAATTCCATACTGCAATCTATGCAAAGCATTTCATTTCATTTACTGGAGAGACACTGAGAGAGAGAGAGAGAGAGAGAGAGAGAGAGAGTGCGTATAAGAAAAAATAAAAAGAAATTCCAAACACTCTAGAAGAGTCCGCAGTCCCAGAACAGGTATGTGAAGTATATATGTATGTAATTGACCATAGTACTTGGTCCATAATAATGAGATAGATGATGTGGAATGCTTTATATGTGCCCTCAGCTGTTGTTGTTGTAATGATGTTCAGCTGAACAACTGCTAAGGACAATAGAGTCCGTCCCTGTGGGTAGTGGGCTATACCCCTAAACCATGCAGAGCAGCACTGACTGATAAGATGTAAGCCATCATAGTGTGCGTTGTGTAATGGGAAGCATGTATGTTATGTGGCCAATAGCTGGTGGTGGAAGTAATGCCATTATGGTGGACACATGGGATCCACAGCCCACCCCTTGCAGAATACTCAGGTTAATCTGTATTGTAGCATGCAGGAATGCCATAGGTGTGTAATATGGTTACCTGCAATCTGGCCCTACATATACCCCCCTAATGTCAGGCTGTGTCCATATGTGGCACCTGTCTGTGTTGTAGCAAGGCAGAACAGTGCAGCTGTGCAGGAAGGTGTTGTAAGATTCTGGACTGGATGTCTGAATGTAGCCCACATATAGGCATGCATATGTGTACATATATACATAGTTCAGAGTAATGGTGAGTGTGGAAGAGAGATGAAGAAGAGAGTACAGGCAGGATGGAGTGGGTGGAGAAGAGTGTCAGGAGTGATTTGTGACAGACGAGTACCAGTAAGAGTGAAAGGGAAGGTCTACAAGAGGGTAGTGAGACCAGCTATGTTATATGGGTTGGAGACAGTGGCATTAACAAAAAGACAGGAGTTAGAGCTGGATGTGGCAGAGTTAAAGATGTTAAGATTTGCACTGGGTGTGACGAGGGTGGACAGGATTAGGAATAAGTATATTAGAGGGTCAGCCCAGGTTGGAAGGTTTGGAGACAAAGCTAGAGAGACAAGATTACGTTTGTTTTGGACATGTGCTGAGGAGGGATGCTGAGTATATTGGGGAAAAGATGCTAAGGATGAAGCTACCAGGTAAGAGGAAAAGAGGAAGGCCTAAGATAAGGTTTATGGATGTGGTGAGAGAGGACATGCAGGTGGTTGGTGGGACAGAGCAAGATGCAGAGGACAGGAAGAAATGGAAACAGATGATCCGCTGTGGCGACCCCTAATGGGAACAGCCAAAAGAAGATGATGATGATATATATCTTCATGTATGTCCACAAATATACAGATACCCATGTGTAGACATATATATGAGCACATGTATACATCACATATATCGATATATACCTATATGCACATGTCTACATATATACAAACACATACAAACATATATGTATGTAAATACATGTCCCCTATATTACTACCACAGTGCTGCATGCTATGTGCAAGGAAACAGCACACATAGTAATACACACAGATATCTACAGCTATCAGTGTGTGCAACATGGACTGGTATGTCACATGTGAACCCCTTGTTGGGACCACATTGTCCTTGTCTGTGAAGTATGGAATGGAAATATGGGGAAGTATGACAGGTATAGTTGTGGAGGTGGTCAGGGTTGGTAGATATAGAGGACAGTCTACAGGGGTGGTATGTGACACGTGGTGGGTAAACACCCTGGATGGTGTGAGTGGTCTGTAATGTGGACGCCCCATGGGCCCCAATATGGACACAATGGGAAGAAGCCTACCACCTACTGCTACTCACAACAGCAGTCCACATCCTGAAGGCACCTGGCCTGGAGGCTGAGCAAGAGGAGCATGTCGGCACTGTGAATGTGTACTGGGTGCCTCAGAGTGATGAAGCACATCCCACATGTGTCTGTGGAGCCAATTATGGAACAGACCCTGGAACTGCCCTCAGGGGACAGTAACATGTCTGTGTGTGCCCACTGGGGGGGACAACATCCCATGAGTTGGTTCTATCTGACGGTATTGCTGGACAAGTACATGAGAAGGCCCCAGGGTGGGACACACATGTGATGTGGCCGGGTAACTTGGGCAAATGGGTTTGGAGAGGTGGTTCTGCTGGGCAATAGTACATATACATGCTATTGTGTCACTGTTATAGAACATATGTTGGTAGTAATAGTCTACACAATCCCAGAACATGTCCAACAGCATGCATAGATATCCCCAATAACACAGAATGTCAGATGTGCAGCAATCACAAAGCAGCCATACCACAGGCATGTATGGAACCATAGTGGCCCTGACAATGACACTCAGGTGAATAGTCTGTAACAGGCCAGCAATTATAGTGTCCACACAGGGAACATGGCTACAAACACATAGCACAAAGGGTGGTACAATACAATATCTGTCCCACTAGTAGGTAAGCTGTAGCCATACCTAATGAGTTGTGTGTACAGTTTGTTGTCACTGATATTGTGGGGGGGGGGTGACAGAGATGTGTATTAAGAACTGTGGTAACCTTGCTGTATGAGTTGCTCAGACCTGTTTCCATCTTTATGTTTTTCAGGCAAGATGTCACATGCATGGCTACCATCTTATTCAGCTGCTGAAAATGAAGTAGTGCTACCCTATTTAATGCAGCACTACCCTGTCCTGTTTGGCCGAGCCACCCATGATCAGCAGAAGTGGACCTCCCTGTGGAATGACCTAGTCCACAGGGTCAATGATGTCGGACTGCACAACTGCAGTTATGAGCAGGTCTGGCATCACTGTTCTGACCTGCTTCGCAAAGCCCGTCGGCATGCTGCTGCAGTCCGGGGGGATCACCTCACCACAGGGGGGCCATCCATCCACCCCTGATACATGTGGAGGAGCTACTGGCCAGCCTTGTGGCACCTGCCCATCCGGACAAACACCAACTGCCAGACACCTTTGTGGAGGTGGGTGCCACCGACACACCGGAAGAGGAGCGTGCAGATAAGGCCACGGGGCACATCCATAGACCACTGTTGCATATACATCCACATTGGTACAGGTAGATCATGCATATCTGTAATGTCATAGATATATTTTGTTGCTGCATAGTAGTGATAAACAGATGTCTATATGTGGTAGTATTGTGGAAATGTACTGTTGATGTTTTGTAATACTGCACCCACCCTGTAGCACTGCCACAGTTGTGGCCACTGACTATGCATCTCTCACCCTCTTATGTAGGTCCCTCTGGGATACCACCAAGGCAGCAGCCTGTAGCTGGTGAGTATGGTTTATGTAGATGCTTGCCAATACACCGGGCATGTAATGGCTATGATATATGCCTTGCACACATCTAACACACCTACCCAGAATGTATGTTGTACATGTGCACACATTGTTGCTGTAAAATGCACGGCATCAGAGGGGTGACCATGATGGGGTATTGGAAGGGTATGTCAGACACATGCATGATAACTAACATCCTGTCATTCTGGAATGTGTCCACAGGGAGTAACATAATGGTGGGAGACATGGCCAACAGTAGGGATATGTTTGGAACAACACCCATATACAGTGCAACACAAGTGTATATACTGTAGGACAATGGCAACTGCTGCAGAGATACACTATGGCATAAGGGATTACAGTGGTCCACATTATCAGCTGGGGCTAGGCTGTAACATGTGGTGTTCAGTGTTTACTCATCATACATCTGCAAAAAGGCTGAAGGAGGGGGAGGGGTGTCAGCATGACACACCTGTGCACTGCAAGCAGGGATGCTAAGAATGGCTGTATCTGCACATAGTCAGGTTCAGGACCTGTGGCAGCCGTAACCCTACCCCCACAGCAATAGTGATGGCAGTGTGTAAACACCAAGGGATGTGCACATGAGTAGACCTTACAATTATGCAGAATAGGGGGACATGTGTAGGACAGACTTAACATACACTGGCAAATGCAGATGGTCCATGCTGGTATACCCCTGCTAGGAGTAGTGACTGCTGTAGTACACACAACAAGAGGTGTGACAAACTGTCATGATAAGGGTGTGCACACATATGCCCACACGGTGTGTATGCATCGCAGTCAGCATCCGCACACCTAACACATTCCGTAGACACTGCATGTGAAAGTACAGGGCATATGTCACATATCGGGCTCACTGCTCAGAAATGCAGTGATGTGGTCCCATGGCAGATCAAGGATGGGTGTCTCATATCAATAAAGGTGTGTACACTCCCCATAGCCATGGTATGCTCTGATGGTTGTCAGTGTAAGAGTTATTGGATTGGTCATACATGGTCCGCGAATGTTGAGAGCTGTGCATCAGGCATCAGGCATTCACAAAGGACATCTGTCCACATATCATACCAAGTACGTGTTGCTGGAAAACATAGGGGTCGTGAGCATTAAAGCTGACATAACTGACACAGTAGTACACATTCAGCAATGGGCTGTACACCTATGAGGTGTGGTGCACAGTACATGGCAGGGTGCAGAACAAGTGCACAGAAATACCGTGTTCATGGATGCAGTGGTATCCAGGGGAAGGGGCTTCACCTAGTGACACAGCACATGCATCACACACATGTATACTGTTGCCAGCATGGATTGACTATAGCTGCACTGCATGCTGTCGGGTACCATGTGTTATGCATGTTGACAGAGGGGTAATAGGAGGACTGTGTGTACTATCATTGTACAACCTCACCTGTATGTGTGTGTGTGCATCCTGGTGGGAAGTTAGTTTGTCTGTAGGGTCACTCAGGTGAAGTGGAGGGAGGTTGATGCATGTAGGATGCTTGTGTGCATGTATGTGTGTTTGTATGGCTGGCCATGTATGCACATGTGTGATTGTGGGGTGTTCATACAGCAGTACCTCCCTCTGGGATCATGCAGTACATGTACATGGACTGCCACATTACACACCAGGAATACTTGTCATATGTGTAATCACAGGACAGCTGACAGCATAATATGGTCTGTAGCATGGAACAGGCATTGAGAGGGAAGGTAGACACCAGATACACCCTTAATATCACATTCAGCAGAGAGGTCACCTACAACCCACGTATGCAGCACTACAGATGCATTGGGGAAGTACTAGTCAACACAAGGGATTGTATCCAAATATTACACTTGTTGCATGATAGGCTGAATGAGCAGCATATCTGGCATGTACTGAGCATTACATACACATGACACACCAGTGCGTGATATTATGGCTAGAACATAGTAGCCCACACATATAGAGGCCATGCTCATGATGTTCGTACATACAGAGGGTGCATACTGAATGACAGCAGTGAGGCCATGTAAAACCACTACACACAGGTCAGACAGGTAATGTAGTAACAAGTCTTGTGTTGTGACCGCTTGTGTAGGCATTTAGAGGACTGATATGTTAATGAGTGGTATCAATGTGTGTGTATGTTAACAAGTGTGATGCAGGATGGGGTACCACATGGACTTATACGTGGGACTGTCTGTAGAGCCACGGACAGGTAGGTATTACAGAGGTGTGTGTGTGTGTGTGTGTGTGTGTGTGTGTGTGTGTGTGTGTGTGTGTGTGTGTGTGTGTGTGTGTGTGTGTGTGTGTGTGGGTGCGTGTGTGTGTGTGTGTGTGCTTGTGCATGTGTGTGCATGTGTTTGCATGTGTGTGCATGTGTGTGTACTGGTAGGCAATGCTGTACAGGTTTTAAAGTGCATTTATTGTTTTACCCCACAGGTGGCGAGGTGGGTCAGGGTCCCTCCTGCATGCAATCTGATGTTGGTGTCCATACAGACACTGAAGATGATGATAGTACTGTTGAGGCACAGGTGTGGTTGTCAGGGGCCAACACTGTGCCAACATTTGACATCGCCCTTTTAGCTACCCCAACCCTGCACACACTTTCAGTGCCTATACATACTCCATCACCAGTGGCAATAGAGGAGGGATAGCTGGCATTTGGTGGCAGTGCACAGGAAAGTGTGGTTACCATGCCTACTGTGTCCGGTCGCAGCAGGCATAGCCGGATGTCCGGCAGGAGACCACATAGGCGGATGTCCCAGGGTGCTCATGGTAGGCCACTGGGCATCATGCTCCTGGCAGAGGTGACATAGCTAGTGCCAGCAGGTGCATGTTTCAGGCTGTCATAGCGGCACAGGCACATATGGAACATTACACCAGACATGGCCTGAGGCTGCAGAGGGCTGCTCTCACATCTGCAAGTGACAACACTCGTGAACTGGCTGGTGTCATCCATGCATTAACTGAGTTCATGGATAGATGGTTTGGTGAAATGATGGCCCTCATCGACCATGGTCTGTCCGTGCTTGAACGTGTGGTGGTAGTGCGGCGATGGCCACATGGACATAGGCCAGCAATGCCAACAGCTGGCAGTTAATGTGGACATGCTAGGACACCAAGGGACTCCTGTAGTGGCAGTACCAGCCCTGGCAGTGTGTGGGGGGTACTGTCCACACCACACCACAGCAGGCCACGTGCACATGGTCCTGGAGAGTCCCAGGAGGGGCCTGGTACCAGTGGACATTTGTCATCAGAAGGTGAGAGTAGCATGTTGAGGCCTGTACTTGTACATGCCCATGGAACCCCTGGCAGGCACAGTCCATGTGTCCGTGGCCGGAGGCAGTGAACTGCACACTCTGCCAGGTATGGTCTGCAGCTGTCCATAAACACCTGTGTAGGGCAGCCACATGGCAGAACTGTGTGCATGCATACCCACACACTTTAGAAACACACCTACGGCAACCCCATACCTACACACACCACAGCACCATGCCCAGCTCATCGCAGTACAACCCTCACCCACTATGTGTGTGGGTGAGGGGTGTACAGCTCATTGCAGTACACCCCTCACCCACACACATAGTGTCAAATGTATGGCCAATCTTCGGCCTCTGGCAAACCAACATCACACCCTATGCATATGATGATACCTGTACCACATCCCTGTCATCCATACCATAAATGCAGGGACAGGCTAATATGGTTCTGATGCACATGGTGACTGTACTACAGTGTACCACAATACTGCAGTGTAACATGTTGTAAGGAGTAAAGTGTAATGCATATATGGCAGGTAGCATAGCCATCCAGCAATGATGCATTATAGCTGTTTATAACACAAGTTGGTTGTGGTTTCTATAATGTTATCCATTTGTGTTGTAGGTGTACATGAGCATGGTCTGCAGTCATATTCCACAACGGGGTATGGCACTGTGGTGACACCATGGCTGTGACATAACTGAGGTACAGTTTAACATATCACAGGTTACTAAAACGGTTATTGCCTGCTCCACATAGA